>NC_142713.1:24732114-25032114 GCF_055471065.1 Atractosteus spatula | reverse complement strand
AACAATGGCTGCCATTCTGTACTGCCACACTACTGAAGCAACAGTAGCTGGCTAGTTCTCTAGTGTCTTTTCAACAAGAGCAAAGGAGATATAATAAATCAGAAACCGTAAAAGTTAATGGTCTGCCACGTTATTGAAAACTAAGTAAGTCAATTTGTCCTTTACTACGGGTTAACAAGAGGAATAAGTGAAACGTTTTAGTAAATGAAAACCGTTTCTCTTATCTTTGAGGAACCTCTTGTGTATACTAGATGCTTGCTTCAGGAGGAGTTTCTAAATGTTTTCAATGTTATTATGTAGTAAATGGCACTATTATAAAGCTATTAGTCATTCCATACGAGTCTCTAAGGACTGCTTTGTGTATCACTGTGACTGCCGTGCGTGCTTAGAAGTGTAGATTTCTCAGTGGATAGCAACCAATTTATTCTGTAGTGATATTGTATTAATACTGCCATTCCCTTCTACTGCACTGCTGAAGGTGTGCATAGCATAGACAGTTCTAATAACTGTGGACCAATCAAGAACTGATGGGCTATGTATAGGAAACAGAGATTTTGATGAGAGAGGGTCAAATCACACAGCATTTTGTTGAGCACTGTGCAATATTGTATGTTCATCACATAGTGTTATGTGGGTGGTGTTGCCCAAAATATCCTACTATTGATTAAATTCATTTCCAAGCAATGGTTAGGACACAGCACATGTAGTTTCTGTGTGAGTGAGAGCTTAATACCTTCATCATATATTATAAATATTATATATTTTTTGTTCCTTTATTTCTTGCACACAGGTCCAACAAAAATAATTTCAGGAATTACCATGGAAAAATACCAAAACATTACACTGATTTAAGAACACTAGAGTTGTGCATAAATATATTATTAGGTACTAAATGCCATCTTCTTTTGTTGTTACAACTGAAACGTGTGTCTGAATGTTCTAGATTGTGGAAACAGAACCTTTTTTAATTCTTATTGTGGGACCAGATATAGATGGCACTTTTTTTTAACTGTTGCAATAAATATTGATTATTTGTGAATCTAAAATTTAGAAGACTTTTTTAAGGAAATCCCAGTATGTATTTTGGACCCAGAAAGCTATCTGTTCTGTAACTTATGAGTACAGGTTTGATCACAGATGTTATGTATCCCTAATAAAGTATCATTGTTTATACAAAGTGCATTCTTTTGTAAAGAGGGATTTCATAGTTCTAATTTTTTTATAGATATATATTTATTTGAATATTCCTATGGTATGAAAATGCTTGTTTAAAGATCTCAAGGATAAAAAAAGATAATGGAAAAATCACAAGGGATATATAACAAAAATGTTCAAAGATCTGTTAATGGTAATAAAAGCGTTAAACGCATCAGGTTAAAGTTCACAGTAATAGGAAGCATTGCAGCTTGCAAGATTAGACTGCAAGGTTTTTAAAGTACCTTGTGAAAAGCCATTACCCTGCACTGCAATACAATGCTTCCTCTACTGTCGCCCGCCAAAGCATAAGATCAACCCTACAATTTCCTTTACAAGTACACTTTGAACTTGCTGTGTGACCAAGAAATTTCATTCCTCAACAATAACAACAACAACAAAAGCCACACTTACCTTTCAGACTAAGCTGTGTAAAGTATTAGAATCTGATGCTGTAGAAAGATCCTAGTTGCCTTTGTGTATATTAACTGCCTGCTTGAGTATTTTTTGTGTGTGGAAATTTTCTCTGTACTCTTGTAGAAATGTTGGGGTGTTTTTTCCTGCCATATTGCTCGTGATAATGACGAGCTGACGGTTATATAGCTGTGTATACCTTCATTTTTTGACGAGGTGTTTTACAATTTTGTTTCACTTTGTGTAGTGATTCACACCGTGGAGTTCTCTGATTGTTGTTATATAACTTAATATACACAAATGTTCAATAAAAATGTTTTATTTCCTGTTGATGTTGCACCTCTCCCAGTCCTTTCTTTTTCTGTGTGATGTACTACTGAGAAAAGACATCATACCTTCTTTGATTTCTTTGAACAAGCAGTAGAGGCTGGAGTTATCAATAGAGCACATGATAAACAGATTTCCAGATGACATTAGATCTGCATAGACATTAATTGTGAAATTTAAATCTGTTGGTATTCAAGCTGATGTACTGTACACAACTGAATTAATAACTCGTTAATGTGTTGAGAGTATAGGAACCAATTACCAAGGAAAGCCAAGTAATTAGCAGAGTGCCACTGGGATCTTTTATAGGACTGTTGCCCTTGCTAACTCTTATTATTAAGCTAGATCCTGACATAGTCATAAATCTTACTTCTTAGTTGAAACTAGAATTTGTGGAGAAGCAAACACTGTATCATCAGTAAAGTAATAATAGGACATTCTGACATTATTTGTGGTCTGAAATTTCAGCATTGATAGGTAAAAAGGTTCTACATGTACAGTAAGTAGAAGGAATGTTAATATCAAATGGATGTGACTGAATATAAAGTAACCCACAAAGGGGTCCGTTCCACTTTGTCCTCATCCAGATGAAGAAGGTATCAAAAATAGAAACAAAATGCATCTAACATTGCTATGGCTTGGGGAGAGGGGCAGGAGTACATTTAAGCTGCGTTTACATTTCCCAGCTAGATTGCAGGAAGTCAAAAGTTTCAGAACAAAAAAAATGGAAACTTCATGGCAAATCATTTGGACCACCTTGTTACAGAATAGTCTCCAGTTTTTTTAGGTAGGTCATCAGTCCAAAGGAATGGACCACTGCAGAAATTCAGGAAGACAAGACAAAGAGAAAAAGAGGAAGAAGTTGAATGGAGGAAGAGCTGCTTTTTCTAACCAGACCAGGAAACAGATTCCAGCTACTTCAGGTAACGTGTGCAATTTTTTTACAAGCGAGCCTGTTGTCTTAAACATTTTTGGAAAATTATTATTCCTCAGTTAAAAACTCTCCTGTGATGAATTGGAGAAATTGATTCCCATTCACACGAGGGGATCCACTTTAATGAAGAGTGATATCCAGTTTTTATTAAGACACGGGTTTTCTCTCTTTGGCTTGTTTAAGGTATTGTGTTTTGGATTACATGGGCAGAATTCTGGATTTCATAGGTCTATAGGAATTAGAACTCTGAAGCCCACTGTCTTTAGTGTAATCATTGTATCTCTTGTTGTGTATTTTTTTGTTGATTAATATTCCTGTAATTTTTTTAGCTTGACAATTACTCATTAGTGCTGTACCACAGAGTAAAAATAACATATTTCACCTAACATTTGATTATTTCAGCCAACTGAAAACTGGACTGAACTACACTAAATACTGTACTGGTCAGTGAATAAACGCAAAATAACATAGACATAATATGACTGCATGAGTTAAACACAATTTTCAGAGAAGACGTGTGAAACTCAGGAAAAATATTATTCTGTGGATAGTCTGGTATTTGAAAATATACTGAGTTTAATCTTGTTGGATGCTGGCAGTGACTATGTTATGCGTAGCCCACAATATTCATCCACAGAATGAATTAACTACATTACTTGCTCTTTATGTACTGTATATAATGCAACCTTTCCATAACTCAAAAATTATATTATTGGGCCGATGCAAGATTTTATGTCAATTCAAATTAACATATTGTGAGCCATATGTAACACAAGAGGATGGTGTAATGTCAAAATTAAACAATGCACTTGTAAAAACCTAAAATATGGTCACATTTCACAAAATAAACATTGCTGGGAATAGTGACAAGAAAATCCAAGTGTATTCTTTGTCAAAAAGCAACTTTATTCAACTCAAGATACTTTGAATCCCTTTTGTGAAGAAATGGCAATTTCTTCCATTAAGAAGCAATAAAGAGAATGATCACTTGATTATGAATATAGAAGTCACTTCTTTACAAAATAGTCAAGGCTTTCTATAAATGCGCAGTCGTGATGAAGGCACTGACCATCATGGACAATTCTTTGAAATGTGAACTTGAAACACTAAATACCAAATGCCAACATGCTGTAACGCAACGGGGTTCAGGCGGGCGCCCTTGCCGCATTAGGTCGGCCCGCACTGTCGGGGGCTCGAACCCGGGACTCCCGCGTCACTCAACAGGGACCCAGCCCGGTGAGCTAAAGAAAGATCTCTCCACACCCCAGTAGCTGTAGTCCTGCTATCACAGGGAAGGGCGGTGACGTTACCTGCTCTGGTAAGCCGGCTCTTACACAGTACCTGTCGACCGTAAGCGTTACACTCTCCCCCACTTAACTCGCCGTCCCCGGCAAAGGGCTATCCCACCCCGCTTCTGACACCAATGTAACGCAACGGGGTTCAGGCGGGCGCCCTTGCCGCATTAGGTCAGCCTGCACCGTCGGGGGCTCGAACCCGGGACTCCCGCGTCACTCAACAGGGACCCAGCCCGGTGAGCTAAAGAGAGATCTCTCCACAGCCCAGTAGCTGTAGTCCTGCTATCACAGGGAAGGGCGGTGACGTTACCTGCTCTGGTAAGCCGGCTCTTACACAGTACCTGTCGGCCGTAAGCATTACAATGCACTGAATAATCTGTTTCAATACTGGTAAATTGTAATTATCAGAATAAGTTTGTTACAAAGGAGATGGTTACCACTAAGCTAAATAAAGACACTATTTTTCACCTCAGAGTATGTTAAAATAATTTGCAGCTTCAGTATTTTAGCATAACAGAAAATAATCGTACACAATATATTTTACTGTCAGACTTTTTATTATCTGCCAAGATGCTCACCTCTTACAAATACCAAAATGAAATGTGGACGTGTTTGTTTTCTCTATATTTATAATGCCTTTCAACATTACAAGATGATGCATACACATTTTTTTAAACTTAATATTTTGATCAAAGCCTGAATGCTCAAACCAAAAACTTTTAAGGATATGTTTCAATAAATGACAGCAAAAGCCAAAGAGAAAAAAAAATTATGTTTATTGTTTACGTATTCAGACCCATGACCTCAATATCTGATGGAAGCAGTTTTGACAGATACTTCATCCGCGAGTATTTTTGAGTAATTCTCAACCAACTTTGAACACTGACTTCATGCAATTGTTTTCATATTCCTCTCTGCAGATTTGCTCAAGATCTCTCAAGTTGCTTGGGGATCATATATCCTTTCCTCAGATCCTCAGTAGGATTCAAGCCAGGACTTTGACAGAGCCACTCAAGAACATTCACTTTCTTATTCTTAAACCTCTCCAGTGTAGCTTGGGCCTCGTGCTTTGGATTATTGTCCTACTGAAAGGTGAATTAGATCTGAAGCAGGTATTCTTCTAAATTGTATCTATATTTTGCTCTATCTATACTCTCTTCATTCATGAAATGTTTTCCTGTCCTTGCTGATGAGAAGCAGAATTATAACATAATGCAGTGTCCCCATGACCTCTGCCCTTTTTCCTCAAGCTCACCCCATTTCTGTCTTTTTCCCATCATGAATGTCTGGAGGAATCACCTTTCTCTCGCATACCCTCCTATGAATCCAGCAGATACCTGCTTTTTCTCCTTCCCAGATATTGCCCTGCTCCATTATCAGCATGCCCCACTGTAATGAAAAGAGCAATAAAATTGTCAATGACCCTGTATAGATGTCTCCAGGCTGTCATGCCCTATGCCTCTGTAGTGAGCTAGAAATTCGATGAATGAGTTTAAAAAAGGGGCACCCCTCTTTTTTGTTTTCTTGTTTAAATTTTGTTTTTCTTCATGATAATACACACCGTGAGTACTCCTAACGGGATGAAAACGAGCTTAAATGCTGTTTAATAGTTTATCCTGTAGATGGCGTTTGGCACTGGCAGCGATAAGGAATCTGCGGTTCTGGCAAAGGTCAAAGGGCAAAGCAATTAAAGGCACTGCCAGAACATTTTGCACATTAATTCGTGTGTGGTTTCTTGATCACTCTGCAGGTTGGTAAATGTGTTTAAAACCTCATTAATATGTTATAAAATGAGCACAAGGTGAATGATTGCATGCTATGGCTAATGTATAAAGTTTTTGGTAAAAGTTAATCGCTTTTACAATGCATTTATTGTACAAATTTGTTTAAACTAATTGAGCCGTTTCGGTAGGCAAATAGGCAGGTACAGTATACAGGATGTGATTGTCACGCACTGAAATGTGGTGTTATGTTTGAGTTGTGGAAATAACTAGAAATCAGTTTAGCGTTTATGTAGAAGCCACACTGGGTAAAGATGTTAGAGTAAACGTTGATTGGAAATTTCACTTTTGCCATGCGGGTATACACTGAAGCAAGATGGCGAACTCCATTGAAAGAAACGTAGTGCATACTGTATGTAAAGCAAATGGTGACACGGAGGGAGCTGATGATAATAGTGGAACTGCGAATGGACTTCAGTTAAATTTGTAAGAGTTAAAGGCATCGCGCAATATGTCGTAAGTCAGCACTAAAGCAGTAATGTTGGTTGTGTTTAATGAAACTGTGTAGTTAGTTATTGAATTGCTTAAACATGGGAATCTGGAAAAAATGGTATATTGAAACTGAGAAAGAACATGCAAAAAAAAACAAGACATGTCAAAAAGATGGTTGGAAAAAGGCAAAGCAATTAAAGGCACCGCCAGGACATTTTGCACACTAATTCGTGTGTGGTTTCCTTACCACTTTGCAGTTCACCCCAACTCAGGCACCCCTCATCTAAAACAGGGGTAAGACATTCAGCACAGAACCAGGAGCTTTCATTTACAATAATGCTGTCACCAACATGCTTGACAGCAGGGAGGTTTTGATGGCGTGTTGTACTAGGGTATGTTGGGATTGCGTCACATTTAACACATTGCATTTTGCACTTTGTACCACAACTATTTATGCCATGTGTATCACCTGGGTGTTTTGTTTCAAACCCCAAGCAAACACATTTGACATTTTTTCAGTTCCATATAAACCCCCATTCATAGACAGTTCTAATAACTGTGCACCAATCAAGAACTGATGGGCTACTGTATGTATAGGAAACAGATATTTTGATGAGAGCGGGTCAAATCACTTTGTTGAGCACTGTGCAATATTGTATGTTCATCACTTTAAGTACTTTAATTATTGATTAAATTCATTTCCAAGCAATGGTTAGGACACAGCACATGTAGTTGCTGTGTGAGTGAGAGCTGTTTACTTGGAAACATTTAACCCAGGGACATTTTATCCCATGTCTGCCACTGAACTCTGTAATTCTACATATCCTCACATTGACAAACCTAACCAGTTTTCTTCTTGCCACTCATTTTCAAGAAACAACTTGATCTAGGCAGTGTCTGAGTGCCTTCTAAATTTTAATGATTGAGTTCACCATGCTCCATGAGTTATTAATGGTCTTTAAAATGTTTTTACACCTTTCTTGTGATCTATGCTTTTATATGGTACAATTTGTATGAAGGCACAGATCGGACTCGTGGTCTTCATGGTTGGATCTTTGCTTGAAATTAACTTATTCACTGGGAGACCTTAGACAGGTGTATTCTGAAAAAATGTGAACTGCTATTATTGCACACAGACATAGGATACAGGAAATGTTGTGTACCTAAATTAATGTTTGTCACAGCAAAGACCACTTATGCAACCATAGTTCATCCAATTTCCTTTTATTTGAATTATCAATTTGTTTTTGTTTTGCTTTTAATGTGTGGGTAGGTTGTCTATATAACTAATATTTGTACTTCACAGTGTCATGAAACAACAAAATGTGAAATCTGTGCAAGTTTCAATGCTTTTTGAAGACATTGTACAATTTGGTGAAAAAGTGCATCCTCTTAAGATTTTATGGTTTACCATATTTGACTTTAATTTAGTCCTCACTTAATTGACCTCATTTGATGAATAACACTCGTAAGTTCTACTTATTTATTTTAAGAAAAGCAGCCAGAATTCAATATCTTTTTTGCAGTAAGTGCACTCTTAGTTCTACCATCTCAATTAAGAGGGTATGTAGAATCAGGTCCCCCAAAACATGCAACAATGATTAGTTGATCATCAGGAAGCGATTTCCACCTGTATATAAAATCAGAAACTTTGACTGAATGGTTTTGAGCATTCAGGTTTGTGGTAACGCATCATACCCAGATCAAAAGAAATCTGTGACGGTCTTAGAGAAAGACCTGTTGAAGCATCTGTGGAAAGTTACAAGGTTATTTCCAAAGAATATGAAGTCCATCATTCCATAGTAAGAAAGATACAGTGTTACTAATATACCCAGGAGTGGACATCCTACCAAAGTCTCTCTAGGATCTGATCTGACGCTCCTAGAAATCTCAAAGATCCATCCCCAAGGTTACACCGAGGAATCTACAGGCCTCACTTGCTATGGTAAGTGTCAGCATTCATGATTGCACCATCAGGAAAAGATGACTTTCGTGGAAGGATAGACGAGAGGAAACCTCTGCTCTCCAAGATGAACATTTCCTATATGGCTTGAAAGCAATGCAGTGCAAAACAGCACTTGAATGAAAAACAAGACCTGGAGCATTTTGAATAAGAATATGAGTAAAGTTAATTTTCCAGATCCACAACAAATAATTGTATGGATAAGCATCCAAATTTAATCTCAGTAGTTTGGTCAAATTCTAATTAACATCATTGCATAACAAATATAATTGGATAGAATACTTAATAGTTGAGAGTATGGTTTTAAATTCACTGTGGCTGAGTTAATGAAAGTCTTGGCTATAATCAATAAAGAATTAAAGGAAATACATATATAAAAGAATAAAGGAACCCTTAAGCAGAGTTCCTCGATGACATACAGTACATTAGCTATTGGTGCATGAGCTGTGTTTGATTGACTTAATTTCACTCTGCATCACACATCATGGCAGGTGTAGAGAGCCAGTTGTTTTTCCTGGAAATTGTTAAAGTAAAAAAAAGGTGCTTGTTCAAGGAGGGGCAAGAAAGCAACTCCAGTCCTGTCCTGGAGGACAAATGATGTTCCAATCATTGAGTCCATGCTAGAAAGGCTAGTGAATGGGAAGAAATGAAGAGATCAAAATGCCGAATGTAAGAAAAGATGCATGTAAGAGAGAACAAATGGAAGTGCATGATAACAATTTGACCTCATTCAGAACTCATGTTTAACAGCTTCATTAAGAATTCAAATAGGCAGCATGATAATGCTATTGGTGAGCATTCACAGCTTTCAGGACCTTTGATTTGTTTCCAGCCTGAATTTTCCATGTGGCTATGTGTGCCCTGCAATGGACCAGTGGTCTGTCCAGACTGCAGTCCTGCCTATAGCCCTGTGCCTCCAGAATAGGTTCCAAGTTGCCATAATAACAGGAATAAGTTAATGGATGGATAGTCAGATGAATTTACAGTAGGTTGCTATGAAATCCTGTTTTCTTTTCTTTTTGTTCTTTTATAGCACAAAAGCACTGGCATGTACATTTTCATAAATGACCTGAGTTCTGATGTGAAGGACTTGTTAAACAAATTGCATGGTTTTTGTGTGAATAGTATACAGAACATACAGTAGCTGTGGGATGTGTAATTGACACTGCTCTCCTGTATTGTTCATTATTTTGATTAACTGAAACAGGAGTTAAAATGTTAACTTGCTGCCTGTAGCTGCAGAGAACTATATATTATGATAGTGGTACAATAATTGTTAAAAGCCTTACTTTTTTGCCTTTAATGATTTCTAAAGTTTTTTTGAATCCCCTTGACACTGAGTCAACATACTAGCTATAACTTAAAGAAATATTCCATTTGTTTCCTCAAACATTTACAGCAAATTGACTTGTAAGAGAGTGGAAAGGTGACTTTCAGTTCGTACTGTATTCCTCATACAACGGGGAATTTTTTAAAATTATTGGTTAGGCATATTTACTTTTGACATTCTTATATTTGATTAATCAAACATTAAAAAACAGTTTAACTGCCCTAAAAAAACATATAATTTGCATATGGCTAAATACAGATCCAGAATAATTTGTTTTCCCTTGGCAGAGCATAGTTTCTATTTAAAGCAAGTACAGTAACTTATCATATCTGACACTTTTGCTTTTGCAATACCACATTTGTATCTGCTTGTGTTATTGCCAGTGTAAGAATTTATCTAAGTTCTTGTGGCATAGAATTATTTTACATCTGAAAAGTCATAAAGATTCAGCTATCTTGTTGGAAAGATATGCTGAAACAGACTTTATTCATACATATATTAATGCAGCTGAAAACAAAGGTAGTTAGGCATCTATGTTTCATTAAGATAATTGAAACAAGCAGTTGTCAGTTGTTATCTCTACAACTATCATCTAGTGGATACACACAGCTGGGGACAGAGTTTGGGAATAACAGCATGTTTATGGTCTCAATAAATTATTTTAATTGTTAAAAGGAAAATGAACAGAACTTTATTGTTTTGCAGATTCATCCTATTTGCTATGCAAAACAATGTTTTCTGGTTAGGAATGCATTCAAAGGTTGGAATAGGGAAAGGTGAGCTGTTAAAATATTTAAAACACATTCTACATAAAGAAACACAAAACAAACAAAAAATGACTAGACCCTTTAATCAAGGATAGCAGCATGACTTCCTCCATGGTATCAAATTAGATGCCATTAAGTGGAATCAAGGTGAAAAAAGCTTTCAATTTTATAGAAAACCCATAAAAATCTTTTATACAGTACCTCTAAGATTTATAATTTGAGTTTTTTATTTTTATTTTTCTTTGTAACCATCCTATATGTCAAATTGATGTATTCATTATTGGAGCAAACAAAAGCTTAAGTACCAATTATCAAAAACATTTAACTTATTTTAAAATTTACAAGCAAATGGTACATGTGACTGGCAAGGCACCATGGTCAATTTGAAAGAAATTGCAATTAAGCTAATTGACCAGCAAGCTGCAGAAAAAAAAGAATAAATGTGTCTTTGCTACACACCATTAACTGCCAATGGCATCTGGTGTGAAGTCCAGCTTCAAATTAAAGAGGTCGGGGGGCTTATTATTTCTGTTCACAATAACAGAAATTATGCTTCTTTATGGAAAGGTGTTGGAAAATGGTACCCTACTGACACTGGCCGCAAACTACCTTAATATCACAGACTATCACAATAATAATTTATAGTGCACATAATCTCAGGATGCATAAATGCCTAATCCAGAAGTTGAAGAGATGGGAGTGAATATCTATCACAGCTTTAACTTGTATCATTATAGACTGTAATAATGTTGTTACAAGAATACAGAGCCCCAAAACTTACACAAGAGAAATATTTATTAATATATAATTAATACAAATACAAATTAATACAAATTAAATTCATCTATCCATCCATTATCTAATTGGTTTGTCCATTTCATTATCACAGGGGAGCCAGAGCTCAACCAGTGGGCTCAAGGTGGGATAAACCTTGGACAGGATGCCAGTCCATCACAGAGTGCGCAGAGACACAGACACAAATGCACACACACACAACAGGGCCAGTTTTCTCAGAAGCCAGTTACTTTAACAGTATGTTTTTGGACTGCGGGAGGAAACAGGAGCACCCTTAAGAAACCCACACAAACACAGGAAGAACATACAAATTTCACACCGTTGGTACCCCAGGTCCAAAATTGAACCCAGGGCCCCAGTGTTGTAAAGCAGCAATGCTAACCACTGTGCCACTGTGCTGTATTTAGTCTATCTTTTTTTTTATTCTACCTCTGACCTCAAAATAAGAAACTGGATGTAAAGAGAATTGGGAGAAATTTCCATTTAGAAAAAAATATTAGTTTTTTATCAAACTTTTATTGCAGAAGGTTATTTGGAGGAAACATTATTTCCATGTCACTGCTTCTGAATGATCCACATTAATACAGTGTTATTTTTTATTGAAAGTTCCTAGATTGTTTTCTCCTGACCTTAATAAGAAAGACAAGTAATAAAGATTACTTCATTAATTAATCTTTAGATGGGGCTGGAGCAGCTGTAAGTAACCTCTAGGTTCTGTGTTGACCCTTTCTCTTCACTGCTTTTTTTCACTTTTAAAATCAAAAGGTCTTCGCCAGAAGCTCAGATAATTATTAGCATTGTTATTAATTTTTTCTTTAGTAACTATTCTTCTAGTCTTTGAAATAAGATTAAATTCAGCCTAACACTATTATAACAATAGTAGATAGTGCTAATCCCTGAATCTTCGTACCTCAAAAATCTATTACAGCAACTGTGTGTTGCTTTTTTCTCCAGTGCTGTGCACTGGAGGCACAACTCAAGTACTCAAATAATCCCTTAAACCAAATCTCTTTTAAAGTTTAGTTTATAACTGGACGAGGTCATTCAAACAAATGTTTACATGCTACAGTGTGAAATAAGAGCAGTCTAAACTATATTTTATTATGATTTTAGGTACCTAGGAGGTCTCTTTACCACTGTAAATAACTGTACCACTGATTTCTCTGGGCATGTCTTTGTGACACAAATTAAGCAAGGGAATGTTTCAATGTGATGTTTGCCTGTATGGTCCAAAGACAGTTGAGATCTTTTTTTAGTAAGTCCTATTTCTGCTGTTTTGACAGTATTATACCAATATTCTGCTCACCTATTCTGTTCTGCTTTATTTGATGACTTTGGTTACCTCATTGTAACATTTTCTTCATTAAATTTGCTGTTGGTTAGATGTTAATGAAGTGTTAACCCAGATGTCTTCCATGGTTCCCTTTGTGTTCTGTGTTCATAACTTCCCCAAACTTGGTCTATCCCAAAGCCTTTATTTCCTTCACTCCAATATGTGGCCTGCGTGTACTGTACCTCCACAAACCTCTCTCCTCGTTCAGCTCCCTCTTCTGCGTTCTTGTCCCACTACTGTTTTCACCACTATGCCTCTTTGAAATTCTGGCAAAGAAATACAGACACAGGCTGGCCATTGTCTGTTGGTCATGTTCACTTACACACAACTTCTTTTCCTGACTGCCTGGAGGAAGAGCACCCCAGTTCTTGGATTTCCAGAGGTGTGTCTTTTTTTGGGGGGGGGTCTTTAGGTCTGTACATTGAAGCTAGATTCTGCATTAGCGCATACACTTAATCTTCGTTCTTCATCTGTGGAGTCTTCCCCCTTTTGCAACAGGCCAGCATCGATTCTTCATTTCTGGGGAGTGGATGAAACGTCTGGTCAAGCTGTTACCTAGGAAATGTAGAAAAACACGATCTCCTAAGGAAATGGTACGGTGCCCAGAACAAATAAAGATTTTAGTTTGTACTTACACCAGCCAGTTTATTACATAATTACAAGGCACCCCTATTTTCACCTCTTTGCCTTTTTGAAATGGTGGAAGAAGAATGTCTTTGCTTTAGCTTTAAATGGTTTGAATGCCAAAGTACTGTATGTGCACTTGAAAGCTACAATTTTCGGTACATGTCATCTGTGAGGTACAGTATTAGGCAGCGGCTGTATCAGTTAGAATCTGTGAATATGACAAAGGAACTGAGTGCTTCAAGGACCTGGCTTACAGTCACATCCCCAAGGAAATTCTGTTCCTTCTTTTTTTTTTTACCTAAGCTGGTCGCTGAAGGTCCCTGACCTGCTGAAAGATTTATTCACCCCACTGTGCTGGTGGTGGTGAGGCAAAGGTTACATATAGAGCCAGCAGTAATTCTGTTTAACAATGGGTCTATTTTGAACTACTGTAGCTGAAAGACAGCCATGAGTGCGACATAGAAATGCTTTTTATTACAATTTTTTTTCTTGGACATTGAGTCTAAATGTCGAGGTGCTTTCATAAAAAATGGCAAAAGATGAAAGGATTTGTGGCCAAGCTGGCAAAATAATCAGAATTCAATACTTAAAAAGTAGACAAAATGTCAGGTTCTGTCTGTTTTCTGGGACTGCTAGATGGGTTCTCAGAACTTCACTTCATACAGTATACTGTTTGCTAGCCTTCTAATTCTTCCATCAATTTGTACGAATGCAATTGAGAAACTCTATGAATTTAAGTATATTAGATGAACTGGAAACAAGAAGCAAAGCTCATCATTTTATTCTATATTTAATTTTAATTAACATGCTAACATACAGTAATAAGCTACAGTATTAACAGTTGATTCAGAATGATTTGAGCTCTTCCTCACCTCTTGACCAGTATTATTATTAATTTGATTCTTGCCAAGCAAATCTTTACAAGACAAAAGAATAAATACAGAAGGAAAGACATACAGCAGATTTTGACAAAGACATATGCATTACTGTTAATGTAAATGTTGGATATATCCCTTCCTTACATATTTTGTTAAGATTGCTCCAAACTATATGTCTCTTCTCTCTCTTGTTGGTACAGCATTTTGAGATCCTGATTTTACAAAGGGAAGATTTTAACAAAACGTTTGCACAAATATTGGAGTCTTTAAATAAATAAGGCTTCAGGGATGATTTAGAAATGGTTTCTTTGCACGGAATCTGTGCATAATTCAACTAGATTATACCAAACCTTCTGAAACAACAGTTACATACAGCATCATTTCATTTTTACTAGATGCATTAATCTTAACAATTAAAGAAGACATGTTCAAATGCATTAGCAATTAATTAATCGAGGGTGAGAATAATTTGGTATCTCCAGAGACAATCTTCACACTAGCAGGCCACAAAGGAACAACTAACAAAAAACCAACACCCATCGAGGAATGGTCTCTGGTTTATTAAGATAAGATCACTTTATTAGCTACTTACAATTTCTTGCATTAGGAACTTCTTTTCACATACCCCAGCTTGCTCTCCATGAGACACACAGGCACACAGGCACACAGCTGGGGAGAGACCCCAGCCCCAACCTTATGCCAACCATCTTCGCCTTGTTGGCACAAGCCTGTATAGAATAGTGAAGAAGATGAGTATCAAAATGTCCTCTAGAACGGGGTCACTGAGCAGATCCAAAAAGAATGTCACAGCAATGATCCACCAAGAGGCGCCAATATTCTGAACCATTCAAATGATCCAGTCTGGCTCCAGTAGACATCATCCATCCACATGGGCATCACAACAACCTCCAGCCTGAAAAACCTAATCAATTATAGGACATCCTTCCTAAAAAGCCAGTGATCCACTGGACCTTGGTCCCTGACCTGTCTTACCGATTGAATTTTCGGGTCACCTTACAGGCAATCAGCTTTGACGTTTAGATGCCAAAGAGCTGTTTTAGCTGCAACAAGCGGACAGATCCAGAGCCAGAGGCCAGCATACAGAATGTCCAAAAAGTTCCTGCATGTCTCTCCAGCTGCTGATGACAATAAGACTCACGTCCTGCCATTGCCAACATTTGCATGTGTTCACAGTGTTCCTCTGATCCCTTTAGACCAACAGCCATTCAATCAGGCAGTCAATCACATTCTCAGCACATTAGGCTATTTAAGATGGCTTTCTCTGCTGACTGATGCTCCGACACTGAGCTACCAAAGCGACTAACCTGCTTTCTGTAGCTGATACCTAGAAGCCTATTTCTTCTCTTCTAATAAGTGAAAACAAAACAGCAGATGCAATAGATGTTCTACAGACCCTCTAGATGCAATCAGTTATTTTCTGTTATATTTACTGTATAATTAATTTCATTTTAACTTATATTATACTTATTATATAGGTTCTGTGTTTATCAAAGGCAAAAACTCCCAATTACTGTGAATCCATTCTGATTTCATATTGTAATACAATAAAGTACGACAAAGTCCAAGGGGGGGAATTATTTTGATAGCCACTGTAGCTACTGTGACTGCAGTCACAGAAAGTCGGTGGAGTGGTAAAGTTCCAGAATGAAATGTTTCACCTGCGGTCTGTTTCAGGTGAAAAAAACTAAACAGACTGATCCCCCGTGGATGTTGGCCCAACAGATACCCGTCACCTGCGGAGAAATCTCTGGAACAAATGGGAGGATTGGAGGCCATTTCGCCAGCCGGCCTCAGAGGACTGTGGGTAAGTACTGCATATTCAGCATATTCATTTAATGAACATGAGGACTTGTGTTCTGATATCATTGTTGTTCTTCATACTGTGAATTAATATCTAGGTGAAACTTTGTACAACTAATAGAGTTTTATTGCCAGGGTTTATTTCCCTTAGCCTAAATTCACTGTTGCACATAGAACCTGAAAATCCAAGTAGAATTACTGAAAGATATCCTTTAGGCCATCCTTAGGACAAATTATATATTGGTAAACAGGTCTGTGATTACTGCCTCTATCACACAGTTACAGCTTTTATTCTATGTGTAGAAAATATGAGAACTGCATACAATATTTATGGTTTAATTGTTAAACTTAATCACTGAATAGAGCGAAAAATTTTACACCACTCCTTAGCCATATCAGAACTGATTAGGTGTGTCTACGGTTAGACAAAGCACAACATGTTGCTGCAATACTTCGAACAATATCATATTATACATTAAATGTTGTCTATTGTTTTGTCGTGATTTTATTCTGTTTTCATTAAAGCATAAATATTGTTGATGCATGATTATTGATTAATAATCAGTTAATCACTACATCATTAGAAATACTTTACTCCAGGGAAATTATACATTTAGCAAGGGATTTTATTCAGATGTCTCTCATGGTGACGTCAGGTAAGAATTGTAAAAAAAGCAGTGTATTATTTTTTAAAGTCTTTTATTCTTTAATGTCACTGTAAGCCCAGAGTTATAAAATCATTTTAACTGTCATTTGAACTCTGTAGGGTGCATTAATTTGGAAAACAGTCAAATTTCACATTCAGTTTTTGCTGTCAAGCAGTGTGTCCACATTTTTATTTTTTTAGACATAGTAATTTGAAGGCTGCTGTTTATAAAGGCAGCTGTCTAAAACTATTCTTCTCGCTCAATACTTTTTACCATATGCAGCAGTGATTCAATTCTTAGCTTTTACAGTAACTCAGTCTTCCTGGAATACAATTATCCACCACCATATTAAAAGGCTCGGCACAGTTCCTAAGGTAGCTTGTAAATATTTTCTCTTGTCCTGGTAATACAAATTCCCTTCCAACCGTCCTCTTTCTGGCCTGTCTTAATTGCAAAACGAGATCTTTACAGTGAGAAAAAACCACCATCTTTAGAGTACAGGTCAGAGTTTTTCTTCATCTGAGCGGCAGGTCCTCTCTGCAGAAGTCAGGCACGTGGATGTGATTTGGGAATTCCAATGATGGGCATAACATTCAAGGGAATTATGGGAACATTTCAAGGAAGTACTAAGGGAAAGGTCTATACAGTATGTTCAGTATTAACAAATATATAAGGTGGGTACACCCATTCTGTTACCATTCTGTACCCATTCTGTAGAGACCATTAAAGTCTCTACACCCATTCGGACTTCACACCTCTCGATTGGCCTCTCTTTCTGTCCCCTGCTCCCGCCTCTCACTCCTCCTCCCTCCCAGCCTTTGTTCTCCCGCTACATTTCTTTTGCCTACTGCCTTGTCTCTCTCACACCTGAAGAAGGCTCCACGGCCGAAACGTTGTGTTCTCTTTCTTCTTTTTTTCAGCATGGAATAAACCTATTACTTGTTCCTTTGCAGCCTACGCATGCTGACGCAGCTACCCACCTGAACTATAAGGTGGGTATGCACATAAACATAGCCAGGCCCCATTTTCACATTTTGTGACTTTTCAGTCTCGTTATGGAGCTTGATTATGTGAAAGGATGTTTAATCACAAATAAAAACCACTTGACCCTTACCTAGAGCAGCTTGTTGCTCTGCTAGATGGTGCCAGCACATTTTCTCCACACATAAAATTAAATCAGAAAGTTCTCCAAAGTAGTATTTTTAATGACAGTGGTTAAGAATAAGTCATGTTCTCAGTACATCAATTAGTACAAGAGAATTAGTACGTTTTTATCATCATGTTTTGTGTGGGTGGAAAGAGATTTGTGCATGTTTTCGACCAAAAAGGATCCCATTTGTATTTTATACCTGTGTTTGCAACCTTTCCTATAAAATAGGGAAAATTACATCTGATGTTCTCAATCAGGACAGGGGACCTGCACCAAATATTTTATTGGGATCTATGGTCATCCTGTTCTGCTATGTTTTTGAAGCTGAATGATATCTCTTGAAAAATGGCCTGAAGAATTTTTACAGGAAATCTTATGAGAAAGACTAGATAACTTCCCCTCACTTGTAACCTCACTTGATTTTATGACAATTTCCTTTTGAATTATTTTTATTAGATTTTTAAATTTGGGATCAAATAAGTATTTGCATTTGATTCGCTTTTTTTGGTCTTGTTTATGCAATTTTAATACGTTTTACCATACCTTACTGTTTATTGTTACAGAAACCTGCCTGAAGTGAAAGGCATTAATTCTTGATTTATACTAGTTTTATACAATTCTGGCAGTGAGTATAAGCACTGCCAAATGAAATCCATACATTCTTGTATTATATCTGCTTTGGCAGCAGCTACACCAAACAACACAAGGACTAAGGACAGCTCTATCTGCTGCAGGGAAATACAAATAAATAAAATATTATAAATTAGATGTGAATTATTCACACATTAGCACAAAATGGAATCTCTTTAAATTTAAATGAACGAGGAAAACAAGATCCCAGAAGCAAAAGTAAATAAAACACTTCTGTTTAATAAAAATGTGACCAATTCAATTTCAGCAGCAGGTGTAGATACCCACCTGAAAGAGTTATTGAAGTCATTTGATAAATAGTGTCACCCTAGAGCTTCAGGCCTGCTATTTGCCCATATAATTTTTGGATTAGTCCTATATTGTGTGGCCCCTTCCTACCATCTCAGCACGGCTTAATCAAATAATTGTTTGAGCTAAAGTACACATGTACAAAGTCTGCCCTCTTGTCAATGCCCTTAGGTAAACTGGCCTGCTATGTTCACCTCAAAAGCAAAATGAAAGGCACTAAAATTAGGAGTAATCCTATCAGGGAGCCTGAAAACAAATGCAACCTTTTCAATTATAAGACAAAACTCTTGTACGTTTGTCATTATTTTACACCTGGTATGGCAAACGCAAATGTTACACCACAGCTCAAAGTAGTAATGTGACAGTTTTATGTTTAGCTGGGCATCAACAAGATGCATCCAGTATAACAAAGCAAGGGGCATTTCAATGAAATGAGAGCCTGAAGCGCTAATTTAGGGAAATTATTTCAGTGCTTAAGTTATTGTACTGCAATTAAAAGGTGTCATTTGTGGCCTTTGCAGTAATACTGTATGACAATTTTTGTCCATTAATTACTTAATCTCGAAAGTTTCTAATTTCAAATTGATTAAATGAAAATTGTATGGCTCAAAGGTTCTTCAGCAATTAAGAAAGCCTGTGATTAGTCAGAGCAGTGGAAAGGGAAGGCAGCTTGTTGAAAACGTTGGTTAAAATTGAAAATAGTTTTTAAATACTCCAAATGTAAAAAATACAATGGACAATGTAACGTTCTTGTACAGTTCATGCATTTGTTCTGTTGAATCATAATGATGTTCTTTTGTGTGATTATGAATGGACTGAAGTCAATGGCTGCCTTAATTATAACGCAGGCAACTAATGCCAGATACAGCTTTCTGGAATTTATGTGCTTTCTTAGTATTGAGGGTGCAGTGATATCACTTTTTAAATCCATCCATTTTCTACCTGCTTCAATGCAGAGTCAAAGGGGAGCGAGAGTCGGCAAGCAACGGGCGCAAGGCAGGATACACCATGGATGGGACATCAGTCCATCACCGGGCACACACAGGACACAAACACACACACTCATACCAGAGTCGATTTTCCCAGAACTATGTCTTTGGATTGTAGGAGGAAAAGTACAGTACATGTACTGCAGTATCTGGAGGAAACCCATGGGGAGAACAAACACAGTACAGACTCCACACAGATAGCACCCCAGGTCTGGAATTGAACCCAGGGCCCCAGCATTGCAAGGCCTGGGTTGATCCTGCCTTGCACTTATTGCTTGTTGGCATATGTGATGGGTCCCCTGTGATCCTGTATTGAATTAAGTGGTTAGAGAACAGATGGAAATTAATCACAATGTGAAATTCTACTAAAATATTAAGTATACAAAGAAAAAGGGAATCCTTAAATTTTATTAAGGCGCATATCTATAGTAGATATTACAATTTATTCGCAAGATTTATACCTGTATTGTACCTTTGATTTATTTTAGAAACAACACATTCCAAAGCCACTAATATGGCTCAAAAAGATATATTTGTAGGACTGACTATCACAATATATGATGCATTTTAAATCCATAATGACCTGAGAAATGTCCTTCTATGGAAGACCAGTTTAAAAACATACACATCAATCAAGCTCTCAAAGGAGACAGAATTTCTGGTGGCTAAATCCTTAACATTGGATTAAATGCTGAAGCCCTTACATCAAAGACATCTTATTACCTTGTGTGTTAAGATGTTCAGAGTGCATGGTGATTCGTGAGCTCTGGAAATAAATAGCAAAGCCTTTGTAATGCTCAACAGTGTTTCTATAGATCTGCCTTCGTTAAAAAAGGGACATTATCTGGCCTTTAGTTTACTGATCAATTTGCTATTTTTCATTTTCTGTCAACTTTGATGAAGAAATACACAATTGGAAAATACAAGAGCTGTCGAAACTAAAGTTTATGCATTATTTATATGGCACAGTATGTCCCATCTACCTATTCAAAGACATGATTAGAATCAGATTTGTATTAAATGTACTGATTAAAAAAGGTATAATTGTATAATTATTTTATATTGAATATTGTCATAATATATTATACTAATCTAATAACAATACTTTTGTAGCTCTTATCATTTTTTTCTATTTGATACAGAGTATTTTAATTACTCATTTAAGATGAGATAATTAGGACATGAGCTGTCATCTTTTGAATCAAAGCAATGGAAGAAACAAATACATAATTCATGTAAACATGATCTAGAGAATCGGAGTCACATACAGTACAAAGAATTAAAGTTCTGGAGAAACAAAATAATATGTCAGGCTTAAAAAGATGTTTGCCACATACGACTATTGATCTAAGGCTTTATAGCTGTGCACATAATCTGAAAGAATAAATTGAATAAGCATAAAGCAAATAAGCGTGAACTTATTTTATTGTTAAGAGGTTTTAGTTGTGTTTAGGAAAACTGGGAATTTTCTGTTATTCCCATAAATGGGCTCATGGTGAAATAAGCTGTCATACACTCCTACTTGTAAATCAAGTAATGATTTATTTGTTTATGTTACAGAAATTAACAATCTGTTGTTTCTCTGCCTGTAACTGTAGCAATTATTCCTTTTGCCAGCCTTATCTTTAAAAATACATTCAAAATATGTTGTCCCTTATCTGAAGAAAACATCACTCTAGATCGATATGCATTAGTCATGAACAACCAAGGCTTTGTAAGCCTCACATTTGATACATACAGTAATTTCTTGCTTATCTGAAGTGGTGGCAGCAGAAAAATTGAATCAATCTTTTTCTATTTTAAAAGCTCCTCAAACTACAGCTAAAGAGAAGACTTAACTGGTCAACACTATAATAATATTGGTATATTTGTATATTGTCAATGTATTAATCGAAGTCTAATTAATGCATAGATTCAATGAATATTTTGTCCTGCGTTCTATGCAGTAAACTATGGATGCAAATAAAACCCTCCAGTTTGCATCTCTTTTAAAAATCTTAATATTCTAAAACAATTCAACCCTTCAGACACACTGAAAACTATCATATGTGATGTAATTTGCACTTTGGTGCACAGCCCATGTCAAATCTGATCTTTTGATCAAAAGAACTTGTCTTTTCAGTGTCATTTGTGGTGTGTGGCAGCCTGTGTTTTACTCACATTTTATTTTTGGGTTGAACAAATAAATCAATTTCTGTTTTACATTCCACATGTCTTATACAAACTACAGGATAAATAACAAAGCTTTCAAAATGTTTTTTATGAATTACCACAGTTAAAGAGTGAAGTATTACATTTTTGTGGGTGTTTTTACCAGGGTTTCTGCTACGTATTTCTGCCCTGATTGATTTCTTATTTACAAGCCCTGAAGAAAGGCTTTAAAAAATGTTTTTCTCTGCGAGGTACCATCTGTTCATGTCGACCGGTACCCTGAACTGGTTACTTGGAGGCACCAAAACCACCTCATGGGTAGGCAATGACGTGGGGGAACTCAGACGCGACACGGTCCTCATGTGGATCAAGCCTGCGGGGACACTTTGAATAGCTAGTCAAGTCCTGACTTGCATGTGTTTGGGATCAGACCAGAGAACCTATGCAGAACCCACAAAACTACAGGGAAAACATGCAAACTTCACTCACTACACACCAGCAGCTATGGCAGAGTTAAACCCAGTGCCCTGCAGCTGTGTTAACAGTCGCACCACTTTTCAGTTACATTACTTTTGCAGATATGGCCGTCGTAAATTCTATTTTTTGCAACTGAATCACAGTAAAAGGAACATTGCAGGGTATGATTATTCAAGATCGGGACAGTTATTTTTTTCCTTACTTTTACATTTCCTTTCTTTTCCACAGCATCTGAGATGCTTTGTGTTTGACATTTTAATTGAGTGAGAAGAGTGTAAAAACAGTGTCAGATCTTCAAGACTTCTTATTATCATTATTATATTAACATTAAATGGTTTTATGCTTTTAAAATCAACTTTTCGCACATTTTTTAAGAAAAGCCATATACAAAATACCTTGTTAAAAATATTTAAGAGATATTTTATTACTTTATTTTAGAATACTTAAAGCATTATAAACAAACGAGTGACAAATTTCGTTATAGTCTTTGCTACATGAAAATAGAACTAAGAAAGGGAATTTATGTATACCCGTTTCACAACCACCAGTTTTGGATACCCTTCTACAGAGCTGCAGTACATCAGTCCTTCACTAGGTGGCAGAAGTAAAGAAATAACTGCTGTACAATAACTTGTTTAAAGCCTCCATAAATAGTCATTGGGCAGATCTGAAATTTTACTGTGTAATAAACTTTACAAAAAGTACTATAGTAAACTAGACAGGAATGCCTAGTTTTTATTATTTGTGATTCTGACCCTTTCAAAATGAGAACATTTTGTTTCAAGGGCAACTTGTTGACATGTTCCATTTTAATGGAAGAATCAATAGTATATATATTGAAGTATGAATTACTCACTGGCAGTTTTAGAGGCAAATTTTATTTCTGCACACAGGAAATGTCCCTGTCTATATAACAGAGACCTCTGTGAATTTGTGATTTAGCAAATCGGTGTCCTATTTTAAAGATCAAGTGTTTGGTGTATTTACAACTTCATAAAGCAATGATGCTGCTTATATTATACCAATACAAATGAAAACAGTAAAATCTAATTACAATTGGGACAACAGTTTATATACATTTTATTTTTTCTATTTTGTGCATGAATTGAATTCCAACTAAACTGGAAAAAAATGCATAAAATCTTTTTAAATGAACACATATCATTGCACAGGGAGTGAAAAGAATCCCAGGAGATGTCAAAAGGTAATACAGTATGTCAGTCTCTAGTGTTAGTAAACTAACACTGTTATGAATTTACTGGCATCTGCAACATTCTTATGTGCTGATAAAATGTATGAGCAGACATATACTAAGTGACCTCTGAGGGACTCAGACACCAGTCAATAACCTATGCTTCTTGTTCAGTACTGTGTGTTTCTCAAAATGCTAAAAACCAGGATCCAAACCAAGACTCTACAGATGCTGTAAGAGGACCTAAAGAAGGAAATTATTGCTGATGTATAAACATCAATAACCTGAAATAAACAATAAGAAAATGTTATTAACATTAATAGAATTTCAGTGTGTGATTAATGTTATTAAAAAGATACATAGTATTGAGATATATATTTTTTAAATAAGAATTCAGTTCATTTGACTGTGTCAAGGATAAACCATGCCATGTTACAGTTTTCTGGTGAAATCCTCTCTGCGGAGAAACTACTGTAAGTGTTTAGAGTGTGGGTCCTGAAGAGACATTCTAGAGAACAAAGGAACTTTAAACCAAGGATCCTGCAAATCTTGTACACTGCACGCAGATTACTTCATGTGAAATGAATTGCACCATTCTCCAACATTTAGAGAAAAATAAGTTTAAGTCTTCAGAACTTCGTGTAAAAATACACAAAAAGATTGCTATTACTATATTATACTGTGAATTCTAAACTTGGGATGTGATTCCATAACATCTAAGCACTGATAAACAACTGCAAAGATTTACAGACATATACTGTACTTAAGTAAGCTTATAAATGAGAGCAATCCCACAGGCACAACTACTGTAGGTTATTTGGTTTCTGGAAGGTGACTGATCTGAGGTTCTGATCCAGACATTCCTTAAAAGACACCAAGGTATTGACTTCAACATCGTGGCTGGGTAGCTTGCTCCAGTCATGTAGAACTGCCCCCTGTTTTAGTCTTATATACACTCCTACTGTATTCTTCTCATCTCTAGTTTGTTTCATTGTTGATCTTGGAGAAGTCCATTGGGTGGACGTCATGAATCCTGTTGAGGATTTTGACTAACTGAATCAGGTCCCCTTGTAGTCTTCTCTTTTCAAAACTAGAATAATTCATTTTTTAAGCGGTGTACAGTAGTGCATACTGTGAATGTTGCTCTTCTTTTGAACATTTCCAGAGTGTCAGTGTATTTTTTTTCAATATGGTGCCTAAACCTGTACACAATATTCCAAATGAGAGCTTACTTATGCATTATACAATGTTAATATAATATCCTTGATCTCAATTCTACACTTAATTATACTGTATATCATAACATTGAGTTTAGCTTTATTGTTTCCCATCTTCTCTAGTGCAGGAAACATATGTGTCAAAATAAATACCTAAGTCTTTTTCATTGGGAGCTTTTCCAAGTTTAGTGTTTCCCACTTTACATTTAAAATTTATATTTTTGACACCTGCGTGTATTACTCGAACATATCTACATTAAATGTCAACTATCATTGTTATCATGTGGTTCATTAGTTTAATTCTTGTCTTAATCCTTTTCATTTTTTGCTGCTTCTAAAGCATTAGGTATTTTTTTTATTTTTGTATCCACTGCATTCGTTTTCTACTTTCCTAATTATGTCAGATTCAGGAGCATTGATTTAAATCAGGAAGAGCAATGGGCCTAGTGCTGGCCACATATTAATTCTGCTAATTACATAACCCCAATCTCAGCATTCCCTCCTAATCTATACTCCTTGTTGTCTAATCGATTCTTAATCCAAAAATATGCATTGCCTTGGATGCCTGCAGCCTTCCATATAAGAATTAACCTTTTACGTGGAAGTTTATTCTAAGAGGTTTGAAATCATGGCCCTCTAGGATGATGCAAATAAGACTTTTTTTGGTCTGTAATAACATTTTCTCCATTTATGGAGAGATTAGTATTACATGTGCAATTCTCTAGTCACAGAGTATTACACCTGTCCTAAGTGACTGATGAAAGAGATCTGATTTTATTCCTTCAGGGACATTTGGCAGAAGGCGATTAATTTGGGAGTTCCTAATACCAGTAAGCTGTCTCCTCCATCTAAAGCATGTTACCAGTTAATCACAAGTGTGAAGCATTAATTTGATAGATCAACCAGTACCCAGTACCCTTTCCTGTTTTTTGCATGATGATTTCTGAGACATGTAGCTAATGTTCCTTTGCTGTGATACTACAGGATTCAACCTTCACTCCAATTTTGGCCACCATTAAAATACTCTTTTCTCTCTCTTTCTCGGCCTTTCTAATAGCTTTCTGGACTGTGTGGAATTCAATTTTCTTATTTTAATTAGTTCTTCTCCTATTGTTTTTATAAAGCACTTTATTGTATTTTTCTGAATTGAGCCACTTTTTTCGACTGATTTACTTACATTTGTGACTAATCTGTTCCTAAGCTGAATATCTTTAAATTGCTCCACTTTCTACTGATGCCCGAAGAAGGTACTTTTCGATGTGGAATTAACATTGTATACTTGTTCTTTTGTTGCTAGTGCAGTTCCCCATTTTTCTGCCAATACCTTATTTTCCCATTCGTTTTCAATTAATTAATTCTGTCTCGTCCCTTTATAGTTTGCTTTCCTAAAATTGTAAATCTTTGCTTAAGACTCTATCTGTAATTTTTCTGAATTACACTCTATTGCACACCCTGTTATAGTCATATATAATGTTTTATGTTTTTTTTTAAGATTTGTGAGTCATTTTACATGCTGGGTGGCACAGCGCTGGGACCCTGGGATTAGTTTCTAAGGGTGGAGTTTGTACTTTCTTCTCAACTTGTTTGCAATGGTGCTTCGATTTACTCCCACAGTTCAGATATATTGGTAGGTTAACTGGCTTCTGTGGAAAGTGTCCCAGGTGTGAGTGTGTGTCTACAGTATGTGTGCCCAGCGATGGACTGACGTCCTGTTTAGGGTGTCCCTGTCTTGCACCCGTTGCTTGCTAGGGTAGTCTCAGGCCCCTCTGTGACATTGTACTGGATAAAAGTAAAAAAATGGTAAAAAGATGGATGGATTTAATTTGAAATTCTGTAATGCTTCTTTTCCTCTCTGTTAAGTTAACTATACCCTAGTCAGCTCACAGCATTATCTGGTATATCTCAAAGCTTTGGAGAATTGTGCTGTATATACAGATGCAGCCATTCAAGGTGCGCGGCACAGACACGTACCGGAGGTAATTGGCTACGGCCTCGAGCATTGTGACGCGCGATGACGCAAAATACCGCGGTACGTGATTGGTTGACCGACAGGGGCACTCGTGGTGCGTTGGTCGGTTGTAGAAAGATTTAAATGTCTTTACTGTGCCCGTTTAAGTATTGAATATTTATATGGAATTTTACCACTGAAGGGAAATCTTAGTAGCTGAGCATAAAAAGAATAGGAGCATACTGTAACGCGTGTGGAGGCCATAAACGATATTAATTTTGGAACATAAACATACAGTATATGGCTGGTCTCTGTACTTTAAAGAAAACATACACACCAGTATTCCATTTCTCCCTAAACATTTTAAGCATCGAAGTCTTTAACTAACGTGATACCGGAGTCAACAAGCATACTTTTAGAATTTGATTAAAAGGGAATATAATAAACAATCGCGTATCTAAAGAAATTAATAACGATATAATTATATTCATGTACCGCAACACAAGAATAGTACACGCTGTACGATGTCTGTTGATAATGTTTGTAGGGCTTTTTCAACACTCCTCATGTGGCGTTGTGGGTTAGGTTCCTGACTCCCACATCACACGTTGGGTGTTCGAATCCAGCCGGAGCCATGACTTAAATACGTGCCATGAAATAAAACGTTTCCCTGGGTCAGAGATTAAATAAAACTTCACTCGCACCAAACCAATTTATATTTCTAAATATCACAACATGATCGAATTTAAGTCATTTTAATAACAATGAATAGTCACCTATGCGTTACAATATAAACATTTATATTGATTTAAATCGCGTTTAAATCGCCTTTATTTAAAACCCATAAATAAAGCTGATACTGTTTAGACTTTTAATTATTTAAAACTGTATTACAGCAGCACAATGCACAATGCAAAGTAAATCGCTATCTTTGTCTTCTGCGTAATAATGTTCATCTCTCTGTCCAGCAAATTAACAATAGTAATAATAATGAACTTTATTGTATATGGCGCCTTTAAAGGTGGCTCCTCAAAGCGCTTTACAGGATAAAAACAATAACAACAATACTGTTAGGCTGGGCAAACGATTTTTTTATTTTAAAGAAATACAAAATGAGATATAATGGTGTGTTCCGGCTTAGACATTAACGAAGAGTATAACACGGGGGCGGCGTAGCGGTCGGCTCTGGCTTTCCCATCTATACCGATGCACTGCAAGTACAACCCCCCTCTCTGCGGGAGTGCTGGCTGTGACGAATTAAACCGGTTTCACAGGTATTTTCAAAGTAGAAGGGGGCGAGATTTCCAACGAAAGACACCTCCCCCCCTCCAAAACCCAGTAAGTACAGTACTTACTAGTTAAGAAAGCTAGGCTCCTCAATGAAATCGCTTTAACATGCTAATGCATTGGTGTAACAGTCCGGGCGTGGCAAGCTTCTAATGTCTCCCGACTACAGCGAAAGAAACCCTTCTTTCATTGGAAGACAATGAACATATTCTACCCGTACATGAGAATATAATGCTGGCGCGTGGGCGCGGTGGGGTGCTGTACCAGCTGTCAAAAAAAAGTTGTTTTTTTTTTAAAGTCAATTGAGTGTCCATAATATTGCAGTAAGTGAAAAGACCACGGGCATTCTTCCTCCCCCTACATTCTCAGAGTAGAATAGAATTTATTATTAGCACAATTTATTACAGTGCTAAATTTAATATTATTGATTACTAATAATTTATGCTAACACCTAGCTTTCTTAACTAGTAAGTACTGTACTTACTGGGTTTTGGAGGGGGGGGGAGGTGACTTTCGCTGGAAATCTCGCCCCCTTCTACTTTGAAAATACCTGTGAAACCGGTTTAATTCCATATTAAATTCCATATTAATTCCATATTTAATTCCTTCACTTCTGCATAAGCTTTCTGGAGGAACAGTGGATGGGATGCGGCTCTTTCTGGGAATACTGCAAATTCACAGGTGCCTGACTTGATGGAATTCACATTATCATATTCACATATCACCCCCCCCCCTCTCGCTTGCCCTCCCCCCTGTGTATTGTCTGTTTAGGGCAAGCGAGAGAGAGTGCTTTGACAAAACAAGGCTCGCCAGATAATGTGAATCGAAACCTGTTTTTCTAGCTTTTAAAGTCGTGTGATGTGTAAGCAGGAACACATCATTATATCTTACATATGAAAAATACATAATATAGCTCCCAAACAAACGCAAACGTGTTTTTAATAAAATGCTTTTATTCACTCATAATCTGACAATTTCAGGAAGACTAAGGAAGGACTAAGGAAATTGTCATCTGTTGTTGAAGCTCTGTGAGCTCGGTGACTTTGAGACCACTTGTTATCCCAAGTTGTTTGAATCGCCACAATTCAAATAGAGAAAAAAGAGCTGACTGACAAGATTTAAGATGTGGCTGTCAATGTTGGATTAAAAAAAAACACGTTGCCCGACATTGCACACGTTGCATTGCTTGAAAAATAATTTTTATTTCAAAAGACTGGATAAGTAATTCAAGTGTTTTTTTAACTTCCTGAAAAACAAGTAATAATTTAATAATATGTGCAAAAGTTTTATGATATGTTGCTGTTGTGAATGTCTGTGGAGTGTATCTTATTTGCCTGTCCTGGCTGTGCTCTCTCGCTCGCCCTCCCCTTCTCTCAGTTCAATTCAATTCAATTCAAGGTGCTTTATTAGCATGACAGATGGGTACAATCAGTGTTGGGTATTTACTTTGTAATCTGTGGTCCTTTTAACTGTTTTTACATCTACTGTATTGCTTTGAGATGCCACTTTTAAAGGTGATATATAAAATCAAGGCTTTAACTTGCTTTAACTCCGCAAGTCTGAGTTCTTGTGTCCGTCCTATCCGAACCCGAAAGTATTACAATATGTATCTTTATAGCAGGTGGTGTACAGCTTTTTAGTATAGATTACACTTTTCTAAAATGTATTTAAAAAATAAAAACGATTACAATCTAATCTTTCCACGTTTGATCCCAAGATCCCAAGAAAAATAAATCTAAACGGGGAGAAAGCTATGCTGAAAGTTTATTAAGATACTTAGAAGACAAAGATATCAATTTATGTTGCATTTGTCTGATTGTGAATAAAAAAACATATATTTAAACACGTGTTTGCGATTTAAATCAAAACGCGATTTAAATCAATATAAATGTTTATATTGTAACGCATAGGTGACTATTCATTGTTATTAAAATGACTTAAATTCGATCATGTTGTGATATTTAGAAATATAAATTTGTTTGGTGCGAGTGAAGTTTTATTTACAGACAGCACTCCCGCAGAGAGGGGGGTTGTACTTGCAGTGCATCGGTATAGATGGGAAAGCCAGAGCCGACCGCTACGCCGCCCCCCGTGTTATACTCTTCGTTAATGTCTAAGCCGGAACACACCATTATATCTCATTTTGTATTTCTTTAAAAAAAAAAAATCGTTTGCCCAGCCTAACAGTATTGTTGTTATTGTTTTTATCCTGTAAAGCGCTTTGAGGAGCCACCTTTAAAGGCGCCATATACAATAAAGTTCATTATTATTACTATTGTTAATTTGCTGGACAGAGAGGTGAACATTATTACGCAGAAGACAAAGATAGTGATTTACTTTGCATTGTGCATTGTGCTGCTGTAATACAGTTTTAAATAATTAAAAGTCTAAACAGTATCAGCTTTATTTATGGGTTTTAAATAAAGGCGATTTAAACGCGATTTAAATCAATATAAATGTTTATATTGTAACGCATAGGTGACTATTCATTGTTATTAAAATGACTTAAATTCGATCATGTTGTGATATTTAGAAATATAAATTGGTTTGGTGCGAGTGAAGTTTTATTTAATCTCTGACCCAGGGAAACGTTTTATTTCATGGCACGTATTTAAGTCATGGCTCCGGCTGGATTCGAACACCCAACGTGTGATGTGGGAGTCAGGAACCTAACCCACAGCGCCACCGGCAAGGTCATATGAGGAGTGTTGAAAAAGCCCTACAAACATTATCAACAGACATCGTACAGCGTGTACTATTCTTGTGTTGCGGTACATGAATATAATTATATCGTTATTAATTTCTTTAGATACGCGATTGTTTATTATATTCCCTTTTAATCAAATTCTAAAAGTATGCTTGTTGACTCCGGTATCACGTTAGTTAAAGACTTCGATGCTTAAAATGTTTAGGGAGAAATGGAATACTGGTGTGTATGTTTTTTTAAAGTACAGAGACCAGCCATATACTGTATGTTTATGTTCCAAAATTAATATCGTTTATGGCCTCCACACGCGTTACAGTATGCTCCTATTCTTTTTATGCTCAGCTACTAAGATTTCCCTTCAGTGGTAAAATTCCATATAAATATTCAATACTTAAACGGGCACAGTAAAGACATTAAATATACATATACATACTGTATACAGTACAGTTTGCATACAGTAATATGTTTATGTTCCTAAATCAATCTCTTTTATGAGCATGTGAAAGGCATAGTGAATCGATTCTCAAAAATTACTGTACTTTGCATGATTGGAAACAAATGCGCGAAATGCTGTGGTGTTACTTTTACAAAGACGGTCAATGAAAAAAAGAATGTGGACCAGGGCAATACTTTGAGTTTACAGCTTGTCCAATGTCATTCATTATTAATACTATTAGTAATATCTTCGTTAAAGACTTTGATGGCGACAGCTCAAATATGAGAGGTTGAGCTTTATTAGCTCCACCTTGCGGAAATTCCGGATACTATTATTTTATTTGAGGTACTATACGATAATTTACGGTAACTCGCGGTAGACTGCGTAAAGCGCACCGCAAAATAATGCGGTATCGCCTGCTCGTTTTGAATGGCTGCATCTGTACAGTAGATTACAAGCAGACTCGAGCTGTACTGTACTGTACATATGCTGAAAGTCATTTGTTAGAGCAGGTGAGTTGCACTGATGGGCTTCTCTGATAGAAAACCTGCTTCAGAGTCTTTTTAATATTTACAATATTTTTTTTATCTGGAGTAGTTTTATGATATGGAAGATAGCAGTCTGAACAGGAAACAACAACATATTCTATATGTCATTAAATAAATTGAATAATAATCAAAACTGCTCAAACTGTTGTTTTAGTTTACAGTGACACATTGAATCAATCAATTCAAAACTGGATCAGGTTTGCTTTTAATTATAAGTTTGCAAAAATTATTTCTTATAATAATATTCTAACAGGCCAGTAAATCTTGACAAAAAATCTAAGAAGGTGTTTCTACAATGTAACCCACTTTGGTACTCCCAATTCAAAACTGATTGTAAAACAGTATTTAAAAATATAATAATGTAAAGAAAAAAATCAGCACTGTTTCTTTTGTATAAAAAAAGAAAAATAACGCATGCAATTTTTGCTCCACTAGATGTAGTTTATATTCCAATTTATTATGTCTGTGAGTTCCCAAGGTCTACATAGGGAGATGCTTAATGGGGGCAGGTGTGATCATTTTGAAATAACATTTAAAAATCAGATCAGATCAGACAGATCTTTCAAAGTAACCTCTAAAACCCTCTTAAAGGAAAGATGGCATGATAGCGGCTGCCTCATGATTGGATTGGATTGATTGGATTGAATTGCTTAATTACCAGATATGAAAATTTAATTCTGCATGCTCCGTAACCAAGTGGATTAAATTTCCTCTCACCCACACTCCTTGATTTTATTTTCCATTTCTGTTGACTAATAAATCTGTTTTCACACAGTCTTGCCCATGTGTAGAGTACAATGATGCCCTAAAGCAAATTGTTAGCAAGCTGCAAAGATGTGATAAATGGAAACACTCCTTTTTTAATAGAACTGGTCTAACTAAATAGTTAACGCAGAGATGCAGTTAAAAGGAATACAGAAGTACAGTACTGTATACTTTAGAAAAGTGAGTTTTATTTCTGATCTAGAGGAAGTTTTTCCAAAAGGCCTTCCTAGAAAAGCATCTATCAATAATGTTTATTCTAAAGCAAACTGGAAAATGTACAGTAATGCTTAAAGCAAATAAGAACAATACAATTCTCTAAACCCTGAACGCACTAAATCAACACAATTTTCCCATTCATTGCAGGATGGAGAACAATATTACACAGACTAGAAACCTATGTTTTGAAGAGTGGTGGCTTATTCTAAGGCCATACATATCAATGTCAAGTGAATGGATTTAATACTTTAGATATTGTGGTGCATTCTTTCCATAAAGCAGCATTACCCCATTACTGTATACGGGGTTTCTTGGAAATGGAAACATCACAGCTCATGTGGCCTGGCCAATTGCTAGAGAAAAAAAACACCTTTTAACACATGTTGGCTTTACTTAAGCGATCCCAGCAAAATGGATCACAGTCAGTTTACTTCCAGGAACTCAATCATATAAATCCATAGTCATATACAGTTATCCACTCAATATGTAGCATTGTTGCCTTGCATATGACCAAGAACTCTCTTCCACTTTTGCCAATACTGTGCATAGTTCCAGGTGATATTTTTTAAATTAGAACCTCCCATTAAGTACTTAAAGTAAATTATGTTCAGATATGTTAGCTATAAACCTAGCATGTTCAGTCAAGACTGGGCAGATGAAGCATTTGATAAATAAAACTAGATAATTACAGGTTTTAGAGAATACCAGCTGCCTGAGACACAATGAATATCAGCAGTCAGGGCTTCCTTTTCTCATTTTAAACCTTCCCAAATTATATCCAGACTTGGCTAATCTGGGAGGCGTCTCCAAGTCACGTTTTGGCATTCACCATTGTTTCCAACAAAGTATTTTACAATCCTGCCTTTCTTGAGCTGTAGAAGATTTATTGCAAAAGTCATCACAGGTGTTTTATACTATTTGTCAAAATAGCACTCATCTAGAAGCTAACAAATTAAGGCAATGCTGAGAGATGCTTACCTGGCAGAAGTGAGATGATGCAATTTGAAGGACTGAGTCCCATGGTAGTGCTTGTGGAAATCTCCACACAACCGTTCAGCTGAGATTAGCACAAAATTTTTCTCTCCTGGAATACTGTTATGAAATGATGGCAGCAGCCGACAGTTCAAAAGTGAGGGCCCAGGTTTTGGAAGTTATCTCTTGAGTAAATATTTAGATTTTCCTCTCCTGTAACATGTTTTGAGGATAATCCGACTCTGACTGAGTCCGTGCAGTTGTTCTGGGAATCGGTAAGCTCCGGTGTGCAGTTGAACAGTTCTGCTATGTTAATCAAAGGGCTAGAGGGCAGTAGCTCCATAGATGACTTGTTAGACTAAGCATTGGGAGCTCACTTATAATTGAATAACAGCTGGTGGGGTGAAAAAAAAAAACAGTGCCATCATGTGAACAGATAATGGGTAAATGCTTTAAATAGATCTGTTTTGGCTTGCATGCAAACATGAATGCGAGTCTAAAGAATAATGGTTTCTGTGTGGCAGACGAGTCGTTGTAGTTTTGTATCACACCGTAAGTTGCAATGACTCCCTTGCTACAGATTATGCAATTATTAAAAAATTTAGCAAAACAAGTAGACTGGGATTCCTCAACACACAGCAGGAGTTATAGATTCAACATTTGATTGTTCAGGCCTGACTGGATTTACCGTTATCTTCCTCTGCTTAACATTTAAAGCTGCTCCCTTGGCTCAGTATTTGCAGTAGGAAATTAAAACATCTAGCCTGGGATTCTTTAACACACACAAGGCGTACTGGAGTATAGATTCAACATTTGATTTTTCAGGTCTGACGGTGGATTTACTGTTATCTTCCTTCCATTAACACTCAAAGCTGTAATTGCACATTCCTTAATGTTAAACCTCTGAACAGGAACAAAGCATCAAGCAGGATTTGTATTTGAACACATCCTGAGATGCTCTCTGACTCAAACCTCTGAAGATTTGTTACATACTGTAGGTGGGCTGTCCTCTAACTAGACATAGTGAAATTAATTACTAGTTTGAGTCAACTTAACACTGCTTAGGAATATCATGGTTTCGGGTTGGTTTGCTGCCTCAGGACTCAGACGGCCTGCCGTCATTAACATAACCATAAATTTAGTGTTGTATCAGCAAATTCCAGAGGAGAATGTCAGGCCATCCATTCACCAGCTGAAGCTGAGCTGAAAGAGGGCCATGTAGCAAGACAGTGATCCTAAACACAAGCAGATCTACAACAGAATTGAGAAAGAAATTCCACATTTTGGATTGCCCAAGTCAATGTCTGGATCTAGTTGTAGAAAGACCCTATTAGCAAAGTCATTAATTCAATAAAACCCTCAAAAGTCACCGACTTGAAGCAGTTCTACAAGGAAGAAAGGACAAAAATCCCTAAATTCCAAAGTGAAAGACTGCTGAACAATCACAGGAAATGTCTAGTTGAAGTCATTGCAACTGAAAGAGGTGCTATTGTTACAAGTCATGGGCAGAGATACATGCAACAGTTAGTGTTACTGTCAAATTGTAAATGTACATTTAAAACATCCCTTGACACTCCTAGATAGACACTTTGTATTATGAGGAAAACAGAACTGCAACTGAGAGCACAGATTGCAAGTATCCAATTTTAACAGTGCAATTCTCATGCACAATTTACTTTTTCAATAAAAAAAAAGCACAACCAACATCTTGCCTCAATTCACTCTACTGAAATGTAATGGTAAAAAAAAAACACATTTCCAGTATGTTTGAAAAAATTCTGAATCATCAAAATACTGTACCAACTGTCATTGGAGTTGTCTGCATACTGTATACTTTAATTTACGAGGGAGTGATAGTTACTTAAACAGCTAACTTGTTAAATTAAAAGAAATACACAAGGTATTTGTGTCTTCTGGTGTTTCTCATTTACTTCTGAGGGAACTCTCCATTTCTGTGTCAAAACTCCAATCAACTGTTAAAATCCATTAGTACAGTTGGTAGATTCTAATATGCTAAGTAGCTTTTTTTTCTCCCTTTTTACTATAGCTGCTTGCACCCAAAAAAACATGTTGAAAGAGTTTTCTTTGTGTGCATCACCAGTTACTGGACTGAATGGTTCACTTACTTACTTACACGAGAATTTACTGTTATTTCTTAATGAAATAAATACATTGTATGTTATACATTTAATCAGCTTATTTTCATTTTTTTATTAAGATTTTCATAGATTTAATTACATTCTATGTAAAAAAAAAATCTATGAGAATACAGACCAATCTAGGGGGTTCACAAACATTCTCAAAACTGTAGAAGCTAAAGCATGGGAGCTAGAATCTTGATTCATCCTGATTATGCAAAAATTGATCAGGTCTTACTCCAGTCTTAAAAGTCTGTGTACCGGTTTCCTGAAGTGTTTTACATAGATATTAAAATCATCTGCTTAAATTCAAGATTCCAGATGTTTCAACACTTCAGCAGCTATTTTTCAGTAGCTAGACCTTATTTTATGGTCTTCCACCTGACCTTTACTATACCGATTCCAGTAAACAATGCGCAAATGACTATTGCTTACACTTTGCAGGTGAACAGGACTTTTCTTGCTATGCCTTAAAGCTTTGAAATCAGGGAGCCAGATACATATGCTTTTACTCTAGCCAACAACTTACTTTTCAGGAAATATTGTTTGCGAAAGCAACATGTATTTAGTATTTGCTTTGTTTCCTTGGCTTTGTTATTTGAAATTTACTGTGCAATATGTTTTGTGCATTGTGAAACAGTACCGTTTTTCTTGAAAAACACAACTGTTAACTCCTTCATAAACTCTATGCAGCAACAAAACAACATGCATAAAATCAGGCGGCAAAATAAAATTACACAGAACCACTGTTACTGAGCTGCAGAAAGTACCTGTCAGCTTTCAAGTCCTTAATGGTGTCCTTCTCTCTGCCTGGAGTCCTCCTCTTAGCTTTCAGATGAAGCGGTCTTGTCACAAATAATCTTGTGTGTGTAATGCCATTTCAACGAACAGTTATAAAAGATTATGCATGTTATTCTATTATACAGTATATAGACATTAAATCAATACCAATTGATTTAATGGCTTAACAATTAAACCACATATTTCAGTGTAACAGTGTAACTAAATAGGTTGTTTTAAAGTTAGTTAAAGTATGTTATTTAACTTATTGTTGCTGCTGCTGTTCTGTGTTTGTTTTTGATGATTCCTTTAATGTCTTTGTATTGGAGCATACATGCAAATAAGAACTGAACTGGATATAGGCCTGCCGATTGTACTACAAGCACATACATTACACTCAGCTGTCATTGAAAAACAGTTTTAGAAGGGGTGGAGGTAGCCTGTACTGTATGCTTTATACATGTTCACATATGTGTGGTTTTTCACTCAGAACTGTCACTGTAACAGATATGCAAACCATCTGTTAATCTGAAGCACAGCTCCAGAATTGTGTAAGCATGTTTAGTGGGTCTAAATGCTCATGGAAGCAATCAAATTCTATTGCAAAAATATTGATGATAAACAAGCATTAGTATTTCTGGGTGACCTTTTTGAATAACAACTGAACCAGCTCTGTTGAAACATATACAGGTTTTACCTGTATTCAATCATAAATGGGATAAAAACAGTTTTGATCTTGTTTTCATAAAAGTGAGCAGACCAGCTCTACAGTCATCAAGAACATGCTAATCCAGTAGAAAACAGATTTTAAACATTTACTCTAAAATGTACTCTAAAAGAATGTGATCAATCTGTGTTCAACTATGCGTCATTTATCACAAGTTATGGTTGAAGACTAGTTAAGGAAAAGGGAACACAATTTAAAAATAAGTGTTTTACTTTATGTAGAAATGGGAGAATTTTCAATGTTTTGTGCATCTTTCCAGTTGTTTCCTAATCGGTTAGTCTTTTTCATAATTTTTTTTCTTTTCTTAGTGAACCAGTTCAATATCTACAGTACTTGCTGGTTTTAGCATTTTTTCTTGCTCCTTTGGGAAGCCAGTGTTTCCTCATTTTTTAGAAGGTTCAGAAGAGCAGCATGCTTTCATTTAGCTTTCTCAGTTGTTGCAGGGACACCATAACCGAGTTTTCTTGTGTAACAGATTCAATTTTGAATACAAAATGAGCTTTATCTGAATTAAGTCTTACTAGACAGCATCAAGGAGATACAATATAATTTGTTATATTAAAGTGCATATCAATGATTTTGGATAAGAATATTGTCTAAATCATGGTTGTTGCTGTTATTAACAATAATGTTTACTAATTACATTAGCTATTATTAAAACAACAGCTATGAATTCTTAACATTATTGTACACAGTAGCATAATGAATGCTTTATAGTATAAACTTTTAAAGCTTGAGGTTGTTGTACCGTGCTTACTTCTATACAAGGATTATCACACAATCTTCATATAAAACATGGCAGTGTAATGAATTTTAATTACCTCACCATCTGGAGATAAGTTACTGTTATGAAGAACAACCCTGAGTTTTTTAACTGGTGAATGACAGAGGTGTTGGATACCCCAATTCACACACTAAAGATAAAAGATGAACACATGTACACATGAAAACTGGGGATAGCAAACAAGAAGAATTTTTACCTCAAACTTTTCTCTCATCTGGCATGCTGGGCATATCCCAGATGTTGACATGTATGTTTCATAATATATCTTTCTACAGTATATTGCTGCTCTTTTAGTCCAACCATGTTCATGCTGGCTGTCTTCACTCTTCTCTCAAGCTTATCCTACCACATTTCAGGGTAGCAGTGATCACACTGGGAAAAGTGGCACATCAGTCAAGACGTTTTGCTTTTCTTTGTCAGGTAAGGTTCAGGTGGAATCTTACCGTGCTTATCTTCCGTTAGTCCACAATCAAATTAAAATCTTCACCTTTTATTTTTGCATTTGAGCACTCGGGATGGGATTTATGTCTCTTATTGTTTCTACATGGGGCTAAACTTTTTAAAATTTTGTTACATGCACCTATAACAGCCTTATCCTTTGCTCTTCTAATTAATTTACTGATCTGAGCAAAGGTATTAAAGCTGCAGCTCTTACCTTCTCAAGCTCAAGGATGTTCCCGCACTGTTTTGAGTTCTGAGGTCAAATTGAAATTAGTAGCAAGTGTGTCTTAAAGGGATTAATCATGGATTTACAAAGAATGAGTCTCTCTTACAATTTACTTTTTTTACATTTCCTGGACTGAAAGGGATAATAGCTTAATGGGAGTAACTGAGCTATAAGATCATTTAAATCCATTCATTGCCATTTTCTTTTCAATTTCTTTGTATATGCAACAGTTTCAGATATTACCCTACAGCACCTCTGTAAGTATTCACATGACCTCATAGCTGGCTCTTGCTTTCTCTTCACAGAACTTCCGCAAGTTGTCTGCAGTCTAGCTAAATCACTGTGCAGTAGTAGAAAGAGACACAAAGGCACAAGATTGTGCTATAGATACTATTAAGTGTTTTAGAAATGGAAATAAAGTCTTTATGTTCTTGTTTCAGGTTGTCTTATAACAATGTCTTGAGAGATCTGTCCATAAGAGATTTATGACCCCATCGGCACAAATCTTATTAATATGCAGGTATGTTGCTTTATGTTGATAACTTCACAAAAATACCTCTTTTAATGTACTGTAATTATCCATCCTTCTAATATTCTTGATGGATAACATGTTAATAAAACATGTTTGCTTTAAAGCTGTTAATTACAAATTCAACTGAAAAAAAAGGAAAATAAAAGAGACAATATTAAATATATAATCAAGCCTTTATTTAATGACTTCTCTTCTGTACATGCATAATCTACTGGTGAAATCTACCAAAATCATTATGATACATCATGATACAGCTAAATTAAAAGTATATATTGTAATGTAATGGAAGTAGGGGAAAAGGGCATTACAAATTGCAGCACATATCAAAGATTTAAGATTTAAGTCATATCAAAGATGCATTACTAAGCCCAAGTGAATTCTATAATTTAAAGAAGCCAGAATAATGCATTTTGATAAAACAACTGTCTTGCCACAATGGCTTGCTTTCTTGGCATTCCAAACACAGCTTCAGCATCTGCTTTGTTTTTATTAAAGAAGAAAAAGCTATCTCTAGGTAATGAATATTACATATTAGTTTCAATTTGATATGAATTAGAAATGGAAGACATTTTAATGAACAGGTGGTATTTTGCTTTTTTTCATTTTGTTTAACCTTATTTATCATCACTCTTAACTATGTACTTTCTGGGAAACTACAAATTCGTGAACACCAATGTCTAGACACAAATGGCTTGACATTCATTGTATTCACATATTCACTGTTTTACTTGTGCCATTTACATTTGACCTTCGATAGGATCTTCAATCCTGGTTTGAAAAATGGCAAGTACAGATTATAAGTACAAAATGCATCACCCTCTGTAGTATGAGCAGAAAAAAGCACCAGGCTTTCCTTTTTTTTAGAATTCAAAGAGATTCTGCATCATAAACTACTCATTTCCCACAAGGTGTTACGCTAATGAAATACTTTTAATACTTTGGCTAATTAAAGTTACTGTCTAATGTCATAGTTTGGTGAAAACACAACTAAGTGTTCTACAATGTCTTTACTTTAAATACCCCAAAGATACAATGTAAACACCAGAAACAATGTAACCGCAGCTCATATTTATCAATAAAAATGTCAAGGTGTGACCCCCCTTTTAAAACATTACCATCATCAGAGGTGTCAATCCTTGGAAACAAATATATCTTTAGTGTTTGGTGGTCTACCACTTACATTCATTGTTTTAGGATCATCAAAACAATCTCAAAGGGCTTATGTACAACAAATTTACATTAAATATAGTTTCACCCAAAAGCATTCACAGACATCCCATTTAAGTTGATTGTTTAGTACTTACAAAAACCAGTATCGGTGTTCTTTATGCTGAGATATTCTGAGACATTGTTAAAGAGCTGTGCATAACAGGAGCATCTGGTTATCTGGAAATTATTATTCCAATAAAAAACAAAGAAAAACACAAAAACAGAATAATCAATTAATTTGCAGGGTGCACCAGGCGTTCCTCTGTATCCATGCTGGCAATTCATTTAGCTTTTACTTTTTTCCACCTTCCCATGTAACACTTCTACCTGGTCAGCTGACCTACAACCTTCAAGAGGGTCTTATTTTCTTGCTTCAGCTGTTCATTTTCATCCTCTATGTCATCAAGATCCTGCAAAACAGATACATGCTAAGTTGATACTATGGACAGTACAAGCAGCATCCGCACAATTATTTTCTTTTGAAACTGTCACCTCCTGAGGTGACCTCCTGGTACAGTATGTCTTCAAACTTTAAATTGTAAGATCTTTTTAATAACCATGCACAAATGCATCAAGATCATGCAGACTGTAACACCTGACCAGAATCAAACCCAGGAGCTTGGAAATGTAAGGCTACTGTGTCAGCCATTTTCTTTAGCAATGACAGTAAAAAGCTGAGTTGAGGTTTACAATTGCATTCAATTGAGAAATACTGGGGTATACATTTTTACAAAGTTGGGCCTATTATAAAGCCAGCAATAATCCATTTTTATTTACTGTGCAAATTTACCTACAGTAGACTGGTAAATAGGTATTTTACAAAAACAAAATCTGAATACATTTATTATAAGAATTATAAAAAAAGTTTAATACCTTTACCTTTTAAGAAAAAAATTAACTAGCTATTTCAACGTCATTGTTGAACCACAGAACTTGCAAAATCACCTATTCATTTTTAACCCCACCAGATTGTAGCTACTGTGGACAAAGACTGGGAACCCCTGAATTCACCCATGTTGAAGAAAAAAGAGGTATCAACGTTCCTAAAACTTTAAAGCCCTGTTTTGTACCCAATGACACGTGCCCTAAAAACTTTTAACAATTGAAAGGCAAACGAGCATCTCAAATTAACAGTAAATGAGGAGCATCACAGCGAGGAAGTTCCATCAAAGCTCTAATGAAAAGATGACACTTCTCATTTCCATCTTTCTCCATCACAAAACAGACAGTACCTCTGAATTAGTAATGCTACATTTGTCAGAAAGTTTAAGGATTTAAATTAAGTAGAATCCACAAGATAAGGCTGCTGATGTATACATGAGGGAGATCAACATTGGGAAGCCATGTCTGGAATCCTTAACAAATACTGTTTTCAGCACATTAATCTTCAACCTCAATAGTAAAGACTGCTGGCATCTTTGATAATTAAAAATGGAATGTGTAAGTAGATAAATCAAGACAGATGGATTCTTAGTAAGACACCTTTAAAATCTTAACACTTCTTCTTCGACCACAGACTGAACAGTTGTTCTTGACAACAAAATAGAACAATGGCCAAGACATAAAAATCTACAATGGCCAAAGGAGAGCGATTCTGGGAATACAACAAGAATGGGTAGTCAGCATTCCAGAGAGACAGGAGAGATGGAAGACGAGGCAACATAGCACTATACATAATGAGAAACATTCAGAAACAGGAAGTTAAAACGGATGAGTTATAAGTTTCAGAATCTATATAGGTCAGATAATAGACCTGCAAAAGCCATAGGCATAGTGTTGAGGGGTATTTCAGATATTAATTACAATGGAAATCAACACTGTATAATGAAGCTGGAAACCTATGTGTAAAAAAAGAAGTGTTTTTTATGGCAGAATTAAATTTTCCTCACATAGACTGGGGGAAAAAACTTTCAGGAGCAGAAACAGAAATAGTGCCCATGGCTAATGATCTTACAGTCCTTTCAAACAATTAGGACATTAAGAGACATTGAGAGGTAACAGAGGTCACAAAATGGCATGCTTTCAAGTAGCAAACAATTAGGATAAAAGAAAACTAAATGCAACAGGATTAAGTTAAAGAAAAGGAATGGAATTAACTTATAAATTGAATTAAGACAAAAAGAATGCCACTAAAATCTAAAACATGTAGCTTTTTTTATCAGTGTAACAATAACAAAAGAACACTAGCTTAAAAATCTGGTGTATCCTAGCAGAAAGAACTATAAAGCAAACAGAAAAGTAAAAATCAAGTATCCAGGATATTAAACCTCTAGAGAATGAAAGGGAAATGGTTTACTAAGGAAGAAACGAACAACATGCTTGAGACTGTAGAATGTGTTTCCTTCAAACTTCTCTCCATATAGTTCTAGATGTTAAATAATAACATAAAAGGAGCAGAAATCATACAGGTACTATAGACTCTAAAGAAAAAAAAATCAAATCTCCAGGGCCTAATTGACATTACCAGTGGTATTTCTAATTTAAAACAAAGAAGCATCAGATGATATCCACTGCCCATTGACATTAACAAAACCCTTCCAACAGTCAAGACGATGACTAGTCAAGATGATGTTTTCATGTAATGCATGACTTTTAGTCATGTGGGTCAAAAAAATCTTGTAAGATCCTCCCCTATAAATTTCCAGTTCCATGACATTGTCACAATCATCATCCCTCCTCTAGAGGGCACTCTGACCTTTTATTATTAGTTTAATTATTACATGCACCTGTCTCCTGTTCAACCCATCACTATATAAGTGATTTGCCTCCTAAGCTCTGCGCTCAGTTTTGGAAGATGGACGCCACAAGACTTGCCTATTCCCCGGGATCGCAGGTAGCTGAGGTCAGAATCTTATTCCCCGATGTCCTGACCATCTGGGTCCGGGGCTTGGAGCTCCTGGCGTTGTCATCGTGTTTTTAACTTCCCTGTTCCCGTTCCTGTTCCGACCTGGTTCCCGTTTTTAACTTGGTCTTGGATCGATCTCCTGGCTACCTGGACTTTGGATAGTGCCCTGTTTTTCCCTTTTGAACTCCCACTGGACTTGATCGCCTGCGCTCCCCCTCGCACCTGGATCACCGTCAGCACCACCCCCTCAGTCCTCCCATCCATTCCTCTCCGTGTTTTCCTTATGTATTTCCTTCAGTCTCTACCGGATTTTTACCGTCTGCACAGGGTCCTAAATTGCACTACGCGGGAGTCGGAACCGGCTCCTGTGACAGATATGAACAATTCCTTTTTACATAAATATCTATCATTAAATTATATATAAGGAGGCACTCCAGGCTAAGATAGGGAAGTGCAGGACTGACCACCCCTGTCTTATCCTTATCTCATACTTCCCCATCCCTGTCTGTGTGTAAAAAGGGCTATGAGATTAGTGATCTGTGTCCCCAGTAAATTCTGCTTGAGGCCAAGGCGTTAAGCAAAATTTCATAACTAGAACTAATTTTCAGTTTTGAACTGTGAAACAGTATTGGCCAAGTAAAGTTGAAAGTAAAAAAAAACATGGAACCCTTTTAAAGAGATATGAAAAACAATCCCAATGAAAAGCACTCTAATTGAAAGTTGTCTCATAAAATCCCATTGGGACATGATAATTAAAGCTAATATAATGAGCCAATATGGTGACAGAATGCTATTCAATCTGTGAAGCTGAAAAACATGGCAACATGAGCAATATCACAGGAAAATGAAGGTCTCTTACACTAACAAACTGTTAAGGGGGATAGTATTTAATTGTTGCATCAGTACCAGACTACATACCTGACAATGAAGGACAGACAAAGACAATATTATGAGAGCAGTGTTTGTACACGAGCATGCTGCTGCAACAGCAGGATACTAAATTGTGTTTATTAATGTTTACAACATTGCTCAAGGCCCAACGGTCTAGGTATTAAAAATTAAATGACAGCCAATATTTACGATTTCTGTCAGTAACAGTTTACATTCTACTATATCCTGCAAGAATTTAAATACAGAACACACTCAAAAAGAATGGACAGAAAGTGAAGAGGGTTGAATATAATCCATTTTGAGCACTTAATGTTCACACAATCCTGTACTCTATTTTTCCCTTCAGCATATCCAGGTATAAACATATTAACTCAGTGAATACCTCGAGTTAAATCTGCCTGCTGTTCATCCTGTAACCCTATGAAGTGTAGCCAATTGAATGCCAGAAATCATGTCTTTTCTAAATCTACTATAACTTTGGAAAGACAAACTATTTTTCAAAGCGAATCAATTTAACAGAAGCATTTAAATCAATTTCAGATCTTCACAGCACGGAGAACCTAGCTAACCTCGAGGCTGTTTGCTGAAAGGCTGTTGGATCTTTCAGACAGTGAAACCTGGTGAAGTGTCAAATAGAAGCCCACCAGGCTTCAGGTACACTGATAATTTTATTTTTTAGATTTCAATTGTGATCCCTCTCTCCTCTTCTCTGCAATCAAAACCTCGGTTAATTCACACTTTTTAACGCTGAAACCTGTAATTTGTGTTGGTTTACTTCATTTTACAAGTGGTGAACTATTATGGTATTTCAATGTAGAAACTGAAATGGCCAAACCCATCATTAAGCATGAGCTTGTTTGCGGCAAAACATGTTGACCTTTTTTTTTCTTTGTTGGGAACACTGAAGATGTGACAAAAATATGCCTTGTTTCACCTGGAAATGAACCTGAACACAGGTCAAGACTAAGTACATCTTGTATCTGCCTTAAGCAAAAAGACTAATTATAAACAAGGCCCAATTACTTTGACAATATCACTTAAAATGCAAAGGTTATTTTAGATTAACAAATGGTCAAATGATTTTAAACTATTTTCTAGAATTTAAATGGATGATCAAAATCTTGTGTACTATAGTGTACTGTGGTCCTAAGTCAATAAAAAAATACTGTGTAAAATGTACCGTAAATATTCTTTGATATACAAGTGTCAGAGCCCAGTGATATTTCACCTTGGAGATGCCAAATTCAGATCCTCTTATGCTGTGTTGATATACACAAATGTGTATATTCTACAAGCTGAAAGAGAACTGAATCATCACTGCTTCTGGGAAGGCAAAGAAAATGTTTCTTGGAATGTTATCTCTGTTTCCAGGACAGAGCTTGTGTTACATCTTCCTGAAACTGTTGGAATATCTGGTTTATGTGAGGATTAACGTGGCTGCCCTTCAGTAGACACTGAACAGCATGTCTCCGCTAAAAAGAGTTATCTAGAATTAGCAGATTAGTGTTTTAAATTTGAGTGCAAAGATAACCTGTATCTTGCTTCAAAGTCTTTACTTAATGTAATCCATAAAATGACAAATTATTCCCCGAATGACAAAAAGGCTGCAAAATCACACACAGGTTCTAATTTATCCGAATTAACAGGTTTCTTTTCTTCTTGTATACTTTTTCCTGTGATGAAAAAACCTGTTAGCAGGTTTGAATTATAACTTAGTAGATATTGAAATATATTAACAAAAATGCAGTAATAAGGATGATCAATTTGCTGGAGTGAGTCAAAGTCATCTTTTTTCATTCAGCTGCAATAAAATCATTTTAGCCCAGCAGTCAGAACTTTATGAAAATCTGATACAAAGCCAGAATGTTGGATTCATTGTTCTAAATAATTCTACCCCTATAATGGCACTGTGGAGGGCATTTTTCATCAGTGTCAAAAAATAAACCTATTCAGTGTTTAAAAATACAATCTAAAGCTACATATTGGTTTTATATGATTACCTAGCTATTGTGCAAAGAAATACAAAAAATAACATTCTAATTTTTTTTTTCTCATATTGCTCCTGTCTCACCTTGACACCCCAGCAGAATTGCAAAAATATGACCTTTTGCCTCTAAAGTGGTGAAAGGAGTACTACTCATTAGTTTATACAGTACATCACTTCACATATTCACTCATCACACCATGGCCTTAAAGTTAAATTTCAATCAAACACTTGATGCACATCAAAAACGAAGGACTGCTGGAACACAAAAACACATCATCTAATCCAGACACAAGTCAGGGAACAGGGTTAGATCCTTATGTTTCAATCCTATATCACTGACCATGGACATTACATTTCTGTTCGACTTACATTTACATGCAGAACAAGGCAAGCAGGTTGGCACTTTGTACACTGATGACATCCAAATATTTTTGTTAAACCATACCTATCTGTTCCAATCCTTCCAAAGTACATGAAGGATGTTTCAGATTTGGATGAGATACAATTTCTAACAGCTAAATGTCAACAGCTCAGAAGTTTTTGTGATCTTGACAGCCTTTAAAATCTATTGGTCACAAAGCTGTGATCTTCTGCTCTTGCCTGGATACCAGTAAATGATTGATTACAGATCTAGGTGACATCTTTGAACAGGATTTGTACTTTGAAGTACACATCTGATCTCAAGGACTTTTTTTCCACCTCATTAACAGATTTCTCTTACACAGATGCAGCTGAAACTTTATTTCACACTTTCATTGGATTACAGTAACGCTCTTTTTATAGACTTCCAAAAGCCATTCTAGTGGAACTTCAACTTTTAGGACTCTGCAAGACTCTGGCACCAATATGTTTGAATCTGCAGAGCACCACATTCTGAATTATTGAATACTACACTCCACTAAAGCTCTTTTAAACTTCATTCATTCTACACATTTAATTTTGGTGACATTTTAGTTGTCTACATCCCACTTTTTGCAACACCCTTATTAAAGACATCAAGCATATTTAATATCTGCGCAAAACAGAATTAATGCTTTACTGTGTGAATTAGTGTTTGAAAAGGCTTATACCATTAGAAGTTTTTGAATTGCTTAGCTCTGAAGCAAAATTAACTTCAGATGAAGATGCTGGGCACGTTTCAGTAAAATCTACTGAAAGGGTTCATAGCAGTTTCTGGATTCTCCCTGTGCCTGATCCGAGAGTTTCTATTAGAGGGAAAAGGAATGAATGTCTTTAATTGCAGTACGTGTGCACTTTAGAAATGGTGGATTGTTTCTGAATTTTTTCGGAGAATGTAGATATGCACTAAATTTCCTGTATTCTGTTATTTATTGTAATACTTTCTTAATACAGGATAGAATCCAGTACAGGAAATGTCCACACTTGATTTTGAAACACTGAATTACAGGAATGACAGAATGAGTGAACAAGCAAGTAGTTACCTTCATGCAACTTAAAGAATTAAAGCAACATTGGTTTTTTTTTACACAATAAATGTCATTAATATGCAAGTGTCTGGGGATAATCCATCAACACATCCCTGTTTAACCAGTGCAATAGAAGGTAGTTAAGTATTTGCGTGAGTGCTGTTGCAGATTTACCAGCTAAGCTAAGGATCTGTGCCTGTGGCTGGAAGGTTGCAGGTTCGTATCCTGAATGTGCTATTCGCGGCCAGCAGAGGAATCCCAATCCGTTGGGTCGCTGAGCAAGGCCCTTAACCCCAACTGCTCCAGGGGAGCCGTATAAATGGCTGACCCTGCGCTCTGACCCCAAGCTTCTCTCTCCCTGTCTGTGTATCTAACTGAGAGCAAGTTGGGGTATGCAAAAAGACAAATTCCTAATACAAGAAATTGTATATGGCCAATTAAGTGATCTTATCTTACATGTAGCCTGGTACCTAATACATTGGTGCAACACATTCATACATGAGTAAAATTATACTGAATATTTCAAAATGTACAGTGCAACACATTAGGCATTAAATTATACCATGGCTTTCTTTTAAACAGGCTCGCAGAATTCCATTAGACTTTTTTTTCTAGAAAAACAGCAACTATGGTAAAATAGAATATTTCTAATTTTATGAGAACTGTGTTTGAAGAATGCAACTGGACTTATTTTGATTTAGGAAAAGAATGTAAAAAATGTTCTGTGATGTGTTTATTTATTTTAAATATGATTATTTTTGTAATTTCCATATATGCTATTCTCATATGGAAACACTAAACAAACATTCAAGAGAAACACAAACATAGACCTAATAGTCATTTAGATACAGTACCTGAACTGAATTGTGGTCGGTATCAAGAGTTTGATATACAGTAGGGGTAATAAAAGTATAGTTGCAATCAGTTACATTTCAATCACAAGAAGCCTTAATGCCTTGACAGAACCCAAGATATGAATTTACCCAGAATGAATATGACTGACTAAACCCTCATTATAATTAAGTTTAATATTCCATATTTCATAAAAAAAGAAAAAAAAATCAAAACACCATCAGACCACAGAACTGTTGGAATGCAATGCTAAAATGAAGCAGCTGTTTTGACTAAAGTCTTACATTTATAGACCTCACTTGACTGCCTAAGAGAGCTTTGATTTTATTTTCTCATCTGTTACCGGAATCATGGGAACAAACCTCACAAATGAATTTGACTAAAACTTCGGAACGTGCACCACAACTTGAGCAAGCAAAAGGCATGTGGAAGCAGAACATATAACTGCAGCTGTGGTGAAGTAAAGACTCCCTTCCTGTGATCTACTTTGCTGACCAAATAGCATCTGAAATTTAATTCATCCAAAGAAAATGTAAAGAGTGCAAACTCTTATCAAAAGAACCCTAAACACAGGAAAGCCTTTGGTCTCTAGAAAAATACTGAAATAGCTAGTAATTATCATTGTGTGCTTATCTAAGATGTATGAGCACAATACAAAGCTGATTGCTGTAAAGCACAGAAAGGGAAGCAATTTACCAGCCTTCCATTTAACCTTTTTATTTCACGATAGACAAAAGTGCAAATTTGCAGTCCCTATTTTCTTTATAATTAATTAACACTGACTAGCTAAAAGTGAATGAAATAAATTAATACACATCTTTTTGCTTTCACCTGCTTTTACAAAGTTTCTGATGTTTTCCTGCTGAAAAAGAAAATTTGGATTTTAATGGAGATTAAATGTAGTGTGCCATTTTAATTCATTTAAATTATAATTCAATTTGTTGTTTTTATTTAGAACACATCACAAAGCCTTATTTCTCTAAGGATTCTGGGATTCTTTGTATGGTCTGACAGAGGAGGAAGTCAATTAATCTCTGTTATGATTGAAATAATTTTAATTCTGGTGACTGCCTGCTGAGTTTTGTCACACACCAATTCTCCCTGTTTCATTAACAATGTTGACAGGTACTAATGCTGAACTCTCCTTTCATCCACTGTCTTCTCCAACACATGGTTCCTTGAGATAAAACAGTTTAGCAAAGGAATAAAGTTTTCACCAACTGTGATCAAACTTTAAAATGAGTGATACATTTAACATTGATCACAATAAATAACATTAAAAGGATTGTTCAAAAACTGACCTGTCCACAATCCTTATAAAAAACATCTCACCTAAATGTCTTAAGACCTTTCAACACACTGCAAATGGCTAAAGTCTTCACACTTATTGATTGACAAACCTGTAGAACTTAAATTGATTTTTAATATTTCAAATCCTAGACTACAAACAGGTGGCTAGTTTGTGCCATGAGGATTTATTTTATCTAGTAGTGTGGAGGATTAAGAAACGGCTCTGAATCAAATTAACTTTATATATTGATTAATAATGCTAGTAGAGACTTCAAATATTTTGAAATATTAAGTGAACTCTCCTGCCAACTTGTGGTTGTCCTCTAAAATCTTTCCTCATAAATTCAGCATTAGAAAAGGCAAAAGGAATGGAAACATTTAAAACAAAGAAGCAAACATTAAAAATGGCTGCATTCATTTTGGTAGATGCTTGAAGATCATAAGCAGAAATAGCCAGAGATGGAATCTATTACAGACTCCATCACTTTAAAATGAAAACACTCAAACATGGAATCATTCAAATTTCTCACTAGACTTCTGCACTACAAATATCAGCTTCTCCATCAGGCCCTGTAAACTGCACAAGACCAGGTGTTATGCTACTCCATTTTGTGTTGAGTGTTGTGATGCTTACACATCTCAACATTACTGTTTTATTTTAAGACTAAACTTATTTTTTTTTTGCTGCCTGTCAATTATGTGTAGTAGACCAAAAAATGGAAACGATGTCATCAGTGTCAAGTCGTCAAACCACTGAATGACCACACGCGCTCTGTGGATGTGAGCTTGCCATTGTGGAAGATACACTACCCAGCAGGAAAGAAATACTGCAACCTGCTGCAAGACAATTGTTCAGCATCATTAAGTAGCAAATAGCGTTGACCTTGTCTTGCAAGGAAATTAGTGCGACCAAACGATGGCAGGAACATACATCCCACAACATTACAGAACCACCAAAACCTTTCACTCTTGGAACCAAGCACTTAGGGCTGTGAAGCTCTCTTGGTTGGTGTACTCCTCAGTTTGTCAAGAACAGGCAGAAGGATGATTCATCTGACCGTACCCCATTTCTCCACTGCTTGGTTATCCACTGCCTGTGCTCTGTGCTCCATCAGACTTGTAGATGTGCTTTGCTGGGACCTATGTACACAAACCACTCTGCAACCCAACTACAGTACCCTGCTCTCCGCAGTTCCTGGCGGAGTTCCCATCAGGCTTTCAGCAATGGCTTGCCTGTTTTGCACATATATCACTGACCTGGCATGTGAGCTTCCACCACCTGCTGCTTCTTTCTGATGTTGTATTTGTCTGCTAAATTGACAGTACCTCAGATACACCTGCTTTTGAAACATCAGCATGTTGAGCTGTCACCCCTCTTTCAAAGTCACTAGGTCTCCCTGTTGAGCCATACTAACCAGAATTATAGGCAACGAGGCCAATCCAGCATTTTTATATATGACTGTAGGCATGCTGGGATAACCTGCCAAACCTTCTGTGGAAGCCATTGTATTCTAGTTCTGACAAGAGGAAGTACAATTGTTGGTGTGTTATTAGTTTAAGAAGATTGTGTTTGTCTATTATTGTGACTTAGTTGAAGATCAGACCACATGTTTATGAGTTATTAATGGAGAAATCCAGGTAATTCCAAAGGGCTCACAAACGTTTTCTTGCAACTGTATGTATTCTATTCTACTTAAAGGAAGTGCCTTTTATTTACCCAGGTGTTTCCATTTTTATGTCCACTACCTGTATAAAGCAGCCATACAATTTATGATTATGTGCATCTCATCCCAGTGTTCTGCTTTGAGAATCAGCTGAAGGTCACATTTCCTATACACTCACCCTATTTAGCAGGTCAATTTCTTCCCTCAGCTTCCCAATCATTTCATCCTTGTCTTGTTGGATTTTCAATAGTCGTACATTTTCCTGCCTCTCCTTGGCAAGTTCCTGAAAATACAAAAAAAATATCAATGAATCTGAAGAATACTTATCAGGAGCACTGCAAAAGCAAGGGACTGAACCCTGTTATATTATTAGTACCACTGAAAATAAAACAAATTGGGTTCAAAAGGATCTTTTTCGGTGGCTTCTTGTTGCTGTTTTCAGTCAAGGTTTCTATGACAAAGAAGACATCAGCTGTAATTTTGAACATGGAGGAAGGCACATATGCAGAAAAAAATACTAATGAAAGACACTAGAATACTATTTTCCTTCTTCATACCAGAATAAACTATTATTAACTCAATAAAAAGTAACGTGAACATATAACAATATAACATATTGAGAGGGAAAATACCTAATCTGAAATTATGCAAAATTATTACCAATGATACAGGTTATAAAAGAGATTTGCTATAAAAAATAAAATTGGCTCATCATCTGGCTCCCCATTCTGTTGCAGACATCTTGGGCTACAGAAATTGGGCTAGAGAAATTTACTTAAAAAGATGTATTTTAACATGCTAAAGTTCTGAAACAGAATCAACACTTTTTCCTGGCTCCCCAGAAAGTGTTCTCCAAGACAAACAACTCCTAAGTTGGGCAATGACAGAACTTTCCACTTAAAATCAAGAAAGATCAGCATCTTGCCACAGGAATGCTTCATTATATCACATTTGTTCTTCCTGCTGGGTTGATTCTTTCTCATTCCTAAAACTCAATCTCTATCTAGACTAATCTATCATCACAACTGTTAACACATCGTATTTCATTTTAACGATGTAGGAGGGGATCACTCAGGTTATTTGTGCTTTTCACTCATTTTACTTGTCATTCTGTTTCAAAACCGAATCCAAAGTCAACTTGAAGTAATTACTGATCGCTTTTTAAAAGGTAGATCCATTTTTGAATTCTCAGACCATCCTACTGATCAAAATTATACTAAGGATCTTGTTTTTAATCTATTATTGCACCCCGCACACACACACAATAACTTATTTTTTGCTAAAATATAAAATACAGCAGGCATGCGGGCTGTGGACTAGAAACTCTGAAGCTGGCTACAGGTAGTCCATGACTGTAGAAACTCACTTTACACCATGACATTGTTAACAATTAGGGACATAATTCCAAGCTGTTGTTTTCTGGCTAACATTCTGGAACATGTGGTGCCCTCTCAGCTGCAACATTATTTGTCCAGTAATGATCTATTTTAACCCTTCCAGTCTAATTGCCAGCACATTAGTCAGAGGCGGTAATGATTTATTAAAGGGTGCAGACCGGTTGAACCCCTGCATTTAAAATTATGAAAATAAATTGCAACAGAATGCAGGTCATGATGGTCGGCTTTTAGTACTGGATGAGAAGATTCACAAATTTTACACTGACTCTTGAGATTATCCAGCTCAGTCTCGACAGCCAGAAACATCAGCACTCTTTTTGTACCGTACCTGGCCTATTTGTACCTCTCCTGTTTTCGTCTATATGACTCATTCCAATACACTATTCTATACTATAATGCAGTTAAAAGCAAATTCCTAAAATAATAACTGGCAGACCGATTTCAGTTTGCTAAGAGCTGTGCTGTTCAAGACCCCTACTAAATTTAATGCTTGTGGCTACTTTGGTCAAAAACCTCCAAACACTTTGTAATTTTAAGACATGATCCGTTCAATATGTTCATAAAACATAAAAGGGTAAAAGTGTCATAAATGTACAGTATTAAAGCTTAAAGCAGAATAATATATAATCATTTTCAAATTCCGAGTCTACTGTAAGAGCTTCCACATTCTATAACTCAACTGTTTGTAATTTGTAAATAGGAAACTGAATCTACTTTTTAAAAAAAGTACATTTGAAGTAGCATGTAAGTAAAAGACATCCCATACACCTCTTGAGGATCATTTCTCCTCTGTCTTTTTAATTGCACTGCTCCCAAACATTCATGACTGAGTTCAGAACATTAAAATGTGTGCAAGTATGAAAACAAACGAGGAATCTGAGGGTTTAGTAAAGATATTTATTTTCCTTTTTTTACATAGCCAGAAAACCTATTCTCATTTACAAATAGTCACCATTTATGCAAATGATTCCATTGTAGAATGAAGTGGAGAATGTATTATCTAGTCATCCAGTGGTCTGAAAGATCACTGTTGGTCAAATAAGAAAACTTATCATTATTTATTCTCTTTATGTCAGTTAATGTGTAACTACTAGTTCAGCAGTAGAGAAAGGATTAAGGAGCTCTGCAGCTGTAATGGTGGTTTTTCATAACCACATAGGAAAGAGGAATGTCTTTGAACTGGAAAGGTCATCTCACAGTAAACAGAATCATTATTATTGCCTAGAGGAGATTCCTTTTTATTTAGAAAACCAAATAGCAGAGACTTGTTTTTCAGGGCAGTATATCAGAGAAACCATAATAAAAAATTAAAGAAAACACCAGCTGCTGATAAAATTTACTTGAAAAAGTTCAAGGACAGTAGCCTCCTTAAAACTTCAAATCTGTTCCAAAACTCCTGTTCCTAGAGCTGAACTGAACAAGGGAAGCATCTTATGGGAACAGACTGACAACCAGGGTCAGCTAATGCACTCACATCCAGCAAATTTATGAGAACTTCAATACTCAGAGTAAGCCAAGCTTGTAAATACTGGAACAAGACAGAAAAAATACATTTTTCAAATTCTAGGGAGCCAGAAGCAGTCACCATCTTTTAACACAACACAAAGTATCTGTCCTTTTGTTTGGTCTATATAAGGTTACTCTGGGCACATATGGTGACATGTTAAACCAAACAAAAATTAAAACATTAAACAGGTCATAACTGAATAGTAAAAAAAATACTGATAACTGTTGACCTGCAAGGTTAAACATATTCAAAACACTATTATTCAGTGAATTAAAATTCATCTATAAAGAAACTAGTATGTTATCTATGATGAAATGAGGTTAATGTGTATATTAATAAATACAAACATGGTAATTAGGGGGATGTTTTTTGTAAGCTGATTTCAATATTAACCATTAACAAAAAATAGAACATAAGAAAGGTACCAAATGTGAAGAGGCCATTTAGCTCACCTAGCTCATTTGGTTATGAGTAACACATCCTGCCCATGTCTTGAGAGAAGAACAAAAAGGCTGTGCAGCTTGTACTAGACACCTACACCCCTGTGCGTCCTGTTCTCAGTTTTAAATGCAAGTCCTTTTAGTTTCCATCTGTATCCTCTGATTCTGAAAAATGTCTATTGTGTTGTATTAATGTCTTTGGAAAATTTTAAATACTTTAACCAGGTCCCTTCATAGCCTTCTCTGTTCAAGATGAAAAAGATGCACTTCTTTTGTTGTGTAATAGTAGAGCACTCCTTTAAGACCCAAGAATTTTGCTGGTCACTCTTTAGCTGGACTGTTTTCCAGAACAGTAGTATCGTTTTTGCAATGTGGCTACCAAAAGAGTATACAATATTCTAAATGAGGTCTTACTAGTGCATTGTGAGATAATACAAGATTTTTTTAACAATACTCAACTGTAAGTCTAAGCAAGGCAGACAATGTTGTCTGAACATGTCCACCTAGCAACCAAGAATGTAACTGAACTACCAGTCTGGCTTTTTCAAAATAATGAGTCATCATGAGATATGAACCTTGTGCAGAGTGGATATACAGTGACACTGCAATTAGTTTGACCTTTTAGGTTTGAAAATGTTTCTTCTGGTACCTCAGTTTTGATACTATTTACTAATTTCCTTCCAGACCCCAAGGAAATGCCAGACTGATTTGGATGGGCAGTTCATCAAGGGGGAATGCAGCTACGTGTTTTAGTCACTCTCTCACCCTATCCTTCTTATCCATGCAACTCCTATGGAGAAGCTACAGTTTGCTGAAACCATCTGCAGGAAAAGTGTCAGTCACATAATGGATGAATCTGAAACATCTTCATAAAAATGGAAGAACTGACCCAGGATTTGTCCGGGATCTCTCTGAAATTCTGCTAACAAAACATGCTGATTAAACTTCCAAGATTAAGTTTTGGCGTGACCTTACCCTTTCCAGCTCTTCTAGTCTCCTTTCCAGGGCTCCAGACCCTGCAGGATTAGCCTCTCTGTTGTGGCGGCTGTATCCTGAACGATCCGTTCGGGCAGAATATCTGTTCCCAGGGCCCTCCTCTTCAGAAGCAGGGCCTGCAGAACTAGAGAGCATGGATCCAATCACAAACCAACATCAACATGGTGGGAGCCCAAAAGGAACACATTCTGTATTACTTGAAAAAAAATCAAGTAGATCCAATCTCATTGAGAATCATCCTTTAGCTTGACCTAGTTAAAAAGGCCAGATTTGCTAAAAGTATCCGTATTTATTTTCATTGATCACAAGACGTTTTAGATGCTCTGTGCCATTTCCTCTGAAGTTCTACATTTGTTTTAAGCTTTATTCTTAAAAACTGACCACTTTTTAAGAAGAAAACACTGTCATATTAATTTCACTTTGCTGCATTTCCTTTTCATAAACACATCCACTAGAGAGCATCCTCTTATCCACACAGTTTGCATATTTTAATCCAGAAATGGCATAAATACATCATATACTAACATGATATCAAATCATTACTAAATACACAAAAGACACTCATACTTAACACTGCCTTTAAACAGAGTATGTGACTAAGTGAGAACAACAGTTTAGTTTCCATACATCTGATCTCAAGGGAAATAAAACATTCTATTAAAAACCAACATTTCAAAAGCAGGCATACATATGCTTCTTAAAAATAAGTCAATTTTGGCTCTTACTATATATCATTCTCTATTTACAAAATTGCAATACCTTCTTAGAATGAAGCACCAAAGAGGAGAAGTTTTTATTCCACCCTTTAAGGCAGAACACAGTAGTGCCCTTACATGGCACTCTTTCATAAAAAAAATTGACCCTGTGCATCTGAACCAGCCGTCTGCAATGAATACGATGGTGTGAACAGGAAGAGAGCTCGACAGAAACCTTCACTGTCAAGCCAACAAGCAACCAAACGCTACCAGAGGAAAAAAAATTCTATTGTCAAATCTTTAAAGAGGTTTCACACAGAAGGTAACATTTTTCATAATACCTGTGCTGATGGGTTCACTGAAAGGGATGGGGAAGCTTGCCAAGTGTAGGAAATGTGAGACCTTATAGTTGGGTTATATTAAACCCTCCAGGTACATTATATGGAACATTAGGAAAGATTAAATAAATTACCTTTCTAATGAGATCACTTACTTGAAACAGGTTATGTCCAACAAACTACAGGGTCTTATCAATTTAATAAAATTTTATGTACCCAATTTTCTGGGTTTTCTGTCCAAATATATATCTGAAAGCTATTGAGACAAGGCAACAAAAGCGGCCAGGCCTTCACTGAATTTGTTTGTATAGAAACGCCACTTAGAACTTAAAGTTAATATGCCATAACCTGCAAAATACATAAATAATGTTTCAATTTAACACTACACCCTATGGCGTGAGTATAAAATTTTGCAATATATATTATTGCAATTTTTCATTGAATAAGAGAGATTGACTCAGGGAAATGACTCTTTCAGACTCCCAGATGACTTATCCCAAAATTTCTTAGTCCTCAAAACAATGAGCAAAATAAAGAAAGTCAGTGTGCAGCATATTTACTTGATTGTTTATCAACTGTCACTGTGGGCCACAGTAAGACTTTAAAATCAGTTTAAAAACAATGCTGTAGTGATAAATATATCACTTCACTTGAAATGGTTTTCATAGTACAGTAAAACATATGTTGTCAATCTACCTTGAAATTGGAAGGCTGCAACCTTCAAATGTCTATCACTCAGTTTACCATGTACAGTAAATAGGCCTATATTTAGTCTAAAACAGAAGATTCCACCGATACTTTTAAAATATTTTTATTCTAACACTTTTAAAGGCAGAAGAAAACACATTGAATAATTAAGGAATGTCATAAGAATGCCAGTGTCAATGTGTGCTAAACACAAGAAAACACCTGTGTCCATATGATTTTCTATAAAACATTCTACATAATACGTTTTAATATCATTTATGAAACACTGAATACTTGATAAGACGCAGATTTTTTAAAGAAAGTTATATTTCAAGTTATTGAGAAAATGCAGTTTTTGCTTTTTCAACTGCCTGAATTTACCTAACAAAAATCTGCCATTTTCAGAACTCAATCTAATAATCTTGTATTATTCCAGTATAGTTCATCCTGTTTCCTAGCCTCTTAAACAGCATTCTCATTGTAACCACTATCAACCTGTAACATCACTGTATATTTAAAAGTTCTTATTCTTGACTGCGACTAAACTTTCTTCCATCTGTTACCAGTAAGCTTCTGGTGGCTCTTGTGAGGGCTGAGGTAAACTGGAGGAAAATTGGTTTTCCTTTTGGAGGGGACAGCAGGCTATTACAGAGAAAGGGCAATTCAGAAGAGATAACAAACCTTTCCAGCTAGTCTTTCATAGAGGGAAGGAAGATGAAGCACTTGGTGAAGCTTACATACTTCTGTGAACAAGAGGAATGCACAAACACAGGCTGCTGAGGCCATAATCGAATATAGGATGCTGAAGTCAAAACAGCTTACAAACGAGAGGAGAACATTTGGCCCATCGAGCCAGTCTGGCAGTTAGCGGCTAATTGATCCAAGGATCACAATAATATGAGACAGCATTGCAAGTAATGTTGTAGCGTGCCACTCAGCAACCAAATTACTCAAATTCTCTTTGGAACTTTTTTTATGCATTATACATTTTTGTCAGGCAGTGAAGTGGTATAGGGGCAGGGAAATATTACCTTGCAACAGTAATAGATGAGGCAACAAATTTGTTCTGTCATTTTATACATTTTACTGTCAACACTTAGAGTATGTAATGCACGGGAAATACAGTACTAAGCTTATTCAGAAACATCAAACGTTCATATCTTTAACAGCTTCATCTTTATAAAGTCAAAAAACGCGTCACAAAAATAGGCTTAAGCTTTCTTCTTCTTCAGTAACAGAGCACAGCCTTTAAGCATTTCACTGAACAGTTTAATATTTAGCACATCAAATTAGGTATGCTTTTTTGTTCTAGACTTACAGAAATCCTTGTCTTTGACAAAAAAACTGGTAACCATGGCAATATCTAAATTTGTAAAGCACACATTCTGACAACTGTAGTTCATAATTCTGACTGAAATCCTCTTCCAGTCTTCAATACACCTTGTGCCGATATATTCTTTTTGTATCGGACAACAGAACTGTTCAACATTACAAATATCTGTCAAACATTTCTGAACAAGGGAGTGAATTACTGTAATCCCCAAATGGAAAAACTGGACTGGTGTTACTCTAGGCATTGCTTGCTCTGCCAGAAATGTATCAGCCATGGCTAATGTATCAAAAGCCTCAAGGAAATCTGAAGAACAACCGTGAGGATTTTTAATCCTGTTTTCTATTTAAAAATCCATCTTAATCAACTCTGAATATTATTCAGATACACTTTACTTCAGTAAATGTATCACAACATTTCTTTGAAACAATTACATACAGGTCTTAAAGATTCTTTTTGAATTTGAATTTGATATCAACAAAGTGCTCCTTAAGTTTCATTTATCTTGATTACACGGATATGCACTTATGGTCTTCTAATACAGGAGTGTGGTTAAAAGTAATGCAGAGAATTGTTGGAAAAGGCGTCACCGGTGCGTGACCTTTTAATCAACCCTACAACCAAAAAGTCAGAATCACTTAATCTGTGTATTATCTTTTTACCTATGAAGCATCTTAACGCAGCACTCCAAATATTTCTACCTATAATGAAAAATCATACATAGCTAAAAAAGTCTGACAGCTGCATCACGTCTGTAGCCCTGGTTTCAATTCCAGACCTGGGATGCTATCTGCGTGGAGTTTGTATATTCTCCCCGTGTTCACATGGGTTTTCAATGGGTGCTCCGATTTTCACCTCACAGTCTCAAGACATACTTGTCTTGGTTGTGTCTAGCATTGCCTAACATGGTGTAGCACTGCCTTGTACCCAGTGCTTGCCAGGGTAGGCTCCAGCTCCCCTGTGACCCTGAATTGGAAAACACAGTTAGAAAATGGATGGATGAATAGTTGTGGGAGTCTGGAGTGAGCCGATACGAGATGAATGAGATACTCAGGTCAACTGGCTAAGAAACCAAACGAGCTAGAAGGGCCAAAAAGCACTCTTGTTTGTAACCATCCTTATGTTATGAGCACTACACCATCTCTAATCACCCACAGGCATATGCTCAAGACCCAGCCGCTCAGAACAGACCATCAGACATCATTAGACGTCTTTAGAGTCACTACAATTGCTGGTCCTTGCTTTGTTTGGGTGATAAAAACATGGTGAACTTTCTAGTTGCAGTTTGCATCATTCAACATTTCAGCACTTGTTTAGTTTGCAACGCAGTTTTGGATAAACATCAGCTAAATTCAAAATACTAACAGCCATCACACTGCTGAAGTTCATAAACATTCTTTGACTAGTATCTAAAAAGTAAAGGTCTACTTTCTTCTACAGATGTTGGCTTCCGTTTTCAAACAAGTCTCCTGAGGACTCTAACCCATTCAGATGTATACATGTGAATTATGGCTATGAATATTAACTCTTGCTGTATTGCAACAGCTTGGACGTGGAAGTGTCTTATAATTTCTAATCTGGGCATTTTGCATATATAAAGTCAAGGTTAGCAGCTATGGACAGCTCTTACAACATTATTAGGGCCCAACAGCATTAACAGATAACTGACCAGTGACCAAGATATAAATAGGTATCTGAAGCATTGTGATATAACAAGAGCTAATTAATATGCAAGCCCCATAACCAGAAGAGGTACTGTCCTTCTATATTGTTTCTTGTAAGATACACACAAAGTTTAACCTGGCCGCCAGTGCCTGCCCACAGGCAAACATAAAATCTCTTTCATTCTGTAGTGCCCAAAATTACATGGCAAACTAACTGCAGATTGAAAAGGCAAGTTTAATGTCTGCCTAAGAGCCTGCAAGCTTAGAAAAAGGATAATGTACTTGTTGCTCTAAGCATTCCTTTGGGTCTGCTCACCATGTGTACCCTTGAAAAAGGACATTCTTAATAAAATAATCTGCATCCTTCTAAACATTCACATTCATGTCTCACACCTAACTTTAAAGACTGAATTCAAGACCTATTGTTTTGTTCATGGAACAAAACAAAAGACTTACAACACAGCGATAACCCATTTATACAAAGCATTTGAAAATGCATAATACAGCATAAAACAACCCTTTCAGATAGTTATCACCTCCTCAGCCTTACCTCTTACTGGAATTACCAGCTACAAACTATCTAACAAGTCTATGTGATGAATACTTTTATATTTTCTGAAAGGGAAACAATTTTTCAGCCATGTTGCAAAGACATGCCAGTGCTTCACCCAAATTAAAGTGGTGCATAATGTAAGAGAAACACCTCACAAAGCATCTTTACTTTGCTGTGTTACCCACCAATGCATAGAGTGGTTTAAGTTAAACAATCCTGTTACACTGACCCCAGCTAAGCAGATGTCAAATCCGAGATATTAAATTTTGCCTTTTTCTATGCACAAGTCTTACAGGAAATAAGAAATGTCAGGTAAATGCTCAATTTTTAGAGGTTGGGTTCTATGGCCAGAGGTCACAATGCCCAGACAGGGACAGGACACTGGTCGACTGTGGCTGGAATTTTACAACTGCCACTGAGGTGAAGTTTGGATAAGTCAGCCAGGGCTCTATTGGCTTTTTGGGAAACAGCAGCTCCTGCAGTTGGAGGGAACATGCAGCCTCATGGTGATGTAACAGAGACATGGCACTCCTCCAGTTGAGGCACTGTGGAGCTTATGAATGTCAGAAGACAAACGGTTAAATAGGTGGGAATATCAGAGGACCATGAACATGGACATGGATCTCATTCTCGCCCAATGGAGCACAGGAGTTGTTGCCCAACAGCCGAGTTTTTAAAACGATCAGCAATTCCAAATTGAGTTGGCGTGTAACAAGAAAACTGCAAAACCAAATGAATAAGGTGAAGAGGACTTTGAAACACTCCCTTAGCAAAAACTGTCAACAACAATGAAGAGTAAAATGATATTTCATTCCAGACAGCTTTTCAATTAAAGTGATGGAAAATAACTGGAAATGTGGAATTCAGATTAACACAATGTTATGAGTGATGAATCAGTTTTCTAAAATCTTCAACATTCTCTCACCGTTTGAATAAAGCAATTGCTTTTGGTATAGTTTAATTAAATATTATGTCACATCAATTACAGAAACAGATTCTGCACTTGGCAAACATTACAGAGCATACCCCTGCTCAAAGCAGACCATGTTCTATTTAGACCTATTACTGATATGCACCAAAACGATACCGTAAAGTCTAAAGATATGCTTCATTTTGCATATATGAAGCTATTTTAAGTTACGTGTACAGCTACTTTAGCTGCACTTCCTACATCAACACTACGTCCTTCTTTAAAGCAACATAAGTCTTTTTTTTTTGCAATTACCTGAACAACAAGGAAGAAATTAATTTTTTAAAACTGAAACACAGCTTTAGGTCACTCTCCCATGTACAATTCTACATTTTAGCACAGGATTACAATTTATAAAGAAATAGCCGTCTACAATAATGGACCCAGGGTATTTTTTGCATTATACTATACTTCATCAAGTGAAGAAGGAAAATCAAATGCAGCAATAGAAACAATCATCTCAGTCACGCCACTTTTCCTTCCATAAAAAAGTCTGCATTACAATTCTGAGCGTTTATTTAAAGCCGTCCTTTTTATTAAATATCCTGTAAGTTTCAGATTCCTTCCCAGTGGTCCCGTCCTTCCAGTTTCTCATGTTCCAAGTAAAACGTAAAAAAGCAATATATTGTACAATGAGGTGGGCTCTTACAGAGTTCTTGTCCTTGTTCTGGTCATTAAAAAATGTAACAACAGAAGAAAGAAGCACCTATTTTTTTATAAGAAATCTTCTGTCTCTCATCTGTGTTAGATGACCATTTTTTCCCCCATGCAAACTGCCACAAATATCAATTTTTTGTGAGGGGCTGAAATAAAACCATGTTGTCCATCAATAAATATTAATGGACTATTGTGCTATCCAGGTTCTGAATTTAAAATGAACCCTTGAACATTTCACACTCTGAAAATGCCTTTCTTAAGCTGATTGTGCAAAAAGAAAAAAAATGAACTCAATGAAAAAATGGCATTTCAGACTTCAAAGACTTTACACTACGGCAAAATAAGGATTCGATCGATTGGCTTGGATCTCAGTTGAGACAGATAAAACTGTTGTATGTGTTCGCAAAGTGGAAATCCATTTTTGTGTATAGACCAGTAACACAGGCTGTTTCATAAAAGGTGGACAAAAGAATAGGGAATTTACTGGTTCAAACACAAAGGAGTCTCAGGAGAATCAATGAAAGCCATGAGCTCAGAAAAGGCCTTGCCCCAAGTTATTCTTTGGAAATCAAGTCAGGTCATAGATGTATGAAGAATTTTTTTAAAAAGGCTGCTTAAATTTGTAGGTAAGAAGGAAACTGACATCGGTACAGGCTTTGCAAAATGTACCTTCTGTATCTTTGCTAAAGATGATACTCTATTATTATATTTAATATCACAGGTAAACAAAAACTAAATATAGAGATCTGTTTTCAAAACTAAGACATTTATGAAAATGCTTACCTTTTGTATCGGCTGGTTACAGATCTTGATGTGTCCTGCAAAAAAAAAAAAATCATATAAAGGTAAGACAGCTATTAATTGGCCAGTATACACAGATTCCTAGAAAAAAATTAGCAATAGCTGTCTTACAATTCAAGAAATGAGCACTGTATATACCTTTATTTAAGAAAGGGAATGTATCCAAACGATGCGCTGGGAAATCCAGTAAATAAAAGGTTTCATTATTAAGATTAATAACCAATCATACCAGACAAACCAAACTGAGATAAAAGGTAACACAGCAAGGATGATGCATGCATTGAGTGTCACTGCCTCGTTGGCACATTTCACATGCCCAGCAACCAGTTACAGATGATATCTCGTATATTACGTCTTTAACCATGACTGCCACTGCCCGAGTCTAGGGTCAGGGCAGCACACGCACGAGTACGACCTCAGGTCTGTAAAAAGATCTCCTGAATGATTTCGGGACCTTAAACTCCATGTGGGATATACAGTACAAACCCCCTGAAGTGGGACCCAGAAAAGAAATTGGACAATTTCCCCCTTTAAGGTCAAGATTAGCTCGAGAGAAAATGGATTCTGAGGATTTTTGAGACAATGAATACAAAAGAAACTAGAAGATCCTTATTTAACACTGGAAGACCCACAGTTTGTGCTGATACAACATTAAATGTTATAAGACAAAGCCAGCAATCCTTCTGCTTTTCTTTCAAGTACTACACAGAAAGGTTATAAATTAGCTACACTGTGAAAGTATGCCTGACTTTGGAGGAACCTTTGCAATACATAAAGGATGAAATTCTATGCATTAAAAAATATAAAAAGACTGTTTAAAAGCTAGTACTTTTTATATCTTGGAATTGCTTACATACAGACTACAATATCCCATAGCCTCGAATCCTGAGTGAATTATTATTGCTGAATGAAACACAGAGGCTTTTCTCAAGGACACAATAAATATCAAATATATTAAAGAAGGCAGACTGACACTGCTGATATGCTTTTCTTAGAAGCAATCCCAGTTTCCCTGAAACTCCCCTGAAGTGCCTAAAAGAAGCCAGAAGTTTCAATCTCCAACAACAGACACGTCAGAACTAAGAACACAGAGACATTTTTTTTATTTGTTTTCAAAATAGTTTGCCCCAGGTTAGAAACATGAACACACAGGGAGACTTGCGTAGAAACCACTTTCATTTATTTCACAGCTTCTGCCTTATTTTACACAGCTGAAAAACTCAGCCATTTTATGTGATAGACGTGGAACAAAACTAACAATGCACAAATGGTTTGATGAAGGAATTGTTCAGCTACGAAAGGTAATATAAAATTCTTTGAATTAATGTCACACTAAAAACATTAAATAAAGGCCAGGAGTCCTTCCAATTTGGCACCATTTACAAACACCCTAGTACTTCTGGATCTGGTGACAGTGCCCTATCTGAAAGCAGAGCTGTTTAACAGCTGCCAGATTCTTGCTAAGAAAATCTAATCATTTTGACAATACATAAATTTCCATGTTACTGTATATCACAGTGGAGGGCACTTGTGCTGCTTCTCTATACTCGCCTACTGGGTCTGTTGTGACAACTCATGAAAGGTCCTTTAGAAGGTTTACTTTAACAGCAGATGTGAAAAGACCACACAGACTTGTATTACACTTGGAAACTGCCGAGGTCTAACATCAAACTGAAGACTGAAATGACAACTAATTTTATTTACAAGCAGTTACGTTTTAAGCTAAGGGACAACAATTTTCCTACCAACATGCTTTCCCGGTTCTACTAAATCTAGCCAAATGGAATCGTATCTGCCTTTACTACCAGACTTTGTAATTAAGTTTCTGAACTTTTTGGTATTCAACTGCAGAATCGCCAAGCGTCTGAGTTTTGTCAGAGTTTCATAGGCAAATATATTTAAAAATCCCATCATTCCTTTCTCCAGCAACAGTGGGGCCTTTTCTTGCTGCCATACATGTCCATGTCCTGCTCCACCCCTGAATACAGCATCTAGCAAAGCAGGACATGTGTGGGGGGGGTGCTTTTCCTGGGGTATATTCTTATTATAATACCCCCATTCCTTTAACCATAAACAATTTAACCCATTACCAATTAACTTTGTTTTTCACAGCTCCAAAACATGGATTGAAATGAATCAAAAGTTGACAAACTAATTTTAGTGTAGAATTCATTTTATTACTTCACTATCGAAGGTAGGATCTGAACAGGGTGCACTCCAAAGGCTGTACTGCTGTTAACTGCATGTATTAGAAATACTAATTTTATGTACTCTAAAACCGCCATCTTGTTTGCTTAATGGCAATATACTTGTTTAAACAGCCCTCCTCTGTGGACTGTGATTCTTCCTGCTTACAATTAATCAACAGGCCCAGCAAAGGCTTATAATCATTTATTCACATGGTTTATGTACACCTCCACCTCACTGACACGGTCATTTATTACACACTGCAGGAATGCAGCCTCCGGCCGCATCTGATGAATTCTTGATTTCCACAAATGGACACTTGGAAGGATTTATGGCGTTGTGAGGAAACATAACTTTTCCACCACAAGGAAAAGGAAAAACACTGTTTACATTAAAATCTGTTTAATTTACTAAACTTTGTTTAAGTTTGGCCACCTTCACCGACACCAAACACCCCAGAGAGAGAGGATCAAGCAAAAACCAGATCTAATGACCTGAACAGGATGTAACTATAACTAAATGTACAAAAAAACAAATGAGGAATATGATATACATACTTACATATACTGCATAGAGATCATTTGAAGAACTAAGAGCAGTAATATAACTTTTGATGCCATTTTCATGTTAAATAGTTACGAATGGTGAATGCAAACTGGGAAAAAATTATTTCTGACGTACATCATGATCCGACCGAGGCCAATCAGACCCTAGCCTGCATCCAAATAATAAATACTAAATGCAATATTTAGAATGTTACACCTTCATGGGAGAAAACTGGAGCTAAATATATAGGTATATCAAGGCCTTTAGTTATGTATATTTTATAAATACTGTTACATGCATTTGTTTGTTATGATTATATCTAATAGGGTTCTTAATTAGCGAATCATTACACTCAGCTGCTGAAGCTCTATAAAACTACTAATAGGTAAAAATGGAAGAGAAAAATTCTCACAGTCCTCAACCTGTATACTTTGAAATCTCTGTTTATGATATTGCCACTAATTATTGACATTTTATTCATAAGTACCCCCAACAGTGTAAGATGTTGGATTCTGCCATTATACAGAATGAGTGTACTATACCTGAAGGGCTCCACACAATATTAAACACTGCTACTGAGAAACACAGGATGGTGAGACAAAAACCTGAGGCCGATATATTTTGGTTACATTGTACAAACACAAATGGACTATTCCCTTGAATGTTTTAATGTCTGTTAAAAATAAATTTGACTTTCCCTCGCATCTGCTAGTAAACAGACTTCAGTTAAATTATGCTAATCTACTACTTCAGGGTTTAAACAGTGCTGACGTTTGTTGCTTGATTATCAGACTGGTCTGTTTCTGTAAGCATGAGCACCAAAAGAAACATCAGTGTTTAAGCCTGAATGACTTGAGAAATATAAAGTATTCAGATTTTTCTTCATTTCATGTTCGAGGTGTAATTTTCATTGATTGACGGATAAGCATTAAATGTTATCATTAGTGAGAGATTTGGCACGTGAGGAAGTTATTTAAGATGTTAAATGTCAATCCTGTTGAGAATCAAGAAATAAAAAAAACACAAGAAATCAAAAATCCCTGCTTATCAAGAGAATGTCGCCCCAATGCCATCAGTATGTGGGAGGTCGGAGTCATTCTGTCCACTTGTCATCTGGGGTGTTTAAATCATGGCAGGATGTTATAGCCAAGAATTGTCTATCAATGACAGGCTATGATCTGGGAGACCATGAACCATGACACCTCCCCATGACTCCTCTTCATTACTGTTTTCACACCAATTCAACTCCATCAGAAACTCCAGCTCAAAACGTTTCAGCATTTCAGTTGTGAGAAGGTGGCAAGACAGTTATCGTTGGCAGGCAAGATGACCAAATAGGGGCTTAGTCGTCATCAGTGTTCAATGATTCAAAATCCCACCTCTCAGGAGCTGGGAATATCACCAGCCCTCCTCCTTACCTCAAGCACTGGGCACAGTTTTTATCTCCCTCTGCAGGCTCTCTATTGGAGGTTTCTGCTCTTCTCTGAGCTGCCAGTTCATTATCTATTAGCACTGACGTATGTTGCATCAGGGACCTCAAATACACCTCTTTTTTTTTTTCGCTGTTCAATTTCACGGCAACCTGTCTGCAAGCTATGGCACATGCAGTGGAACAAATTAAGTTCTACCTATGGGTCACCACAGGTGGGCTCAGTAGGCTTGTCCCGTAGTGGAAGGCTAACCGTGTCCATAAGAAAACTTTTAATGAAGAATTTAAGGTGCAATTTTTAGTCTGGTGAGGTATAAAAAAAGAAAACTCTACTCCTCTGTTCAGAGACCTATCTGAAAAAAAAATTTCAACTCTCCCAGAAATATCAGGTAGTTTATTCCACTGAGAACTTTACATTTTCCAAAAAACACAAGCTTTGAGTTTTGAGAACAAATCTGTAAAGCAAGGTTATAAAAGACGGAAAGCCTCTGAAGATCCTAACCCAAAAACATATCAACCTTGCCACACATACTGTCGGAGGACACAACTCAAGGGTGACAATAAGGAATATTGTATAAAGATATGCCCAGTGTTCCAGAAGGAAGAAGCAGCATTAACGCAGTGAGTTGTGAAGTGGCTCATTCAGAGCGCAAGCTACACCCAGAAACAGAATCGTTTGATACCTAGGATGTTTAGTTTGCTTAGTACAGTGGCACACAGTTGAGGATTGGGCGTGTCTATAGCTGGCTAGAGTATCGGAGGCTCGTTACAGAACTGTGTCACTGTTGGCCTTTCACATCCAGTACTGCATCAAAGCACCTTCTCTAATCTGTAATGCTCCTGCCAGCTCTGTGGGGGTGGCAGTGTCAAAAGTGGGTGGTCTGACAGAATGCCATTCAAATGACAAGCACATGCTCGATCTTCACCTCTGCCATGATAGTACAAGGGTCAGAACAATGAGCTGAGCAACTGGCAATGCAGTAACTGGGGAGTTTGATAAGAAAAAAATAATTGGCAGTTCCAAATTTGAAAGTAATCACAAAAGACAAGCATGTCCTGTGCCATTACGCTGCTATATGAAGATCAAAAGAAATGGAATTTCAGACACTCTGAACCACGTCTTTAATATGCAGACATTATACTAACTTTCACTAAGTCAAAACTGGGACAACAAAACTGGAAGCAGCAGTGCAAAGCTTTGCTAGTGAAAGGACAACATTTTTATGATGAATAACACTCTTGAAATTTGGCAATGTCAAGAGGTTATCGCTTGGCATACCCCAGCTTTAAAGCGATGAAGTGACAAGGGAATGGCTTTATAAGCTTGTCGTGCAGCACAGTGTGCAACACTGAAAATATCTCATTTGAAATAACCTTTTCTGAATTCATTAAGTGCTACTCATCATTCAGGAACTATAGGCTTTGGTCTGCTGGCTATGCATGCAATCTCTACTGATAAAATGTTCTTTACAGCAAATTAAATGAAAATATGTGATATTTATTCTCATGAATGTGAAATGCTGTTCGTCACAGCTGAGCTAGACATGAAATAGCATGCGACTGCAAAAATCCCAGATATGTACTTTTATTGAAAAGAAAAGAAAGTGGGCAATTCTATAGTAAGCATTCACATTTATATTCAAACTGCAGTTCCCCCTATCCCACAACCCACCATCAAAACAAAACTAATACAAATCAAAGCTACCAAATAACACAATGTAATTAAAATAAATAAAACATAGGAATCTCTTTAGCAGTCATCTCATACACAACTGGAAAATGGAATCTGTCTCCACAAAACTGATAATGCCCCAGGATTGAACTGCAAACAGTGTGTTGAGCAAAATGTAATGGAAAAAAAACTTATCGTTGGACACAAGCGAGTCCTTCAACATACTGACAGCATCCTTGTCTTGGAGCGCTATGCAGTACATTAAAAAAAACAGCATAATCTTTGCATGCGGGGTCTCGTGTTGAAAAACGTGCTTTATGAGGAATGTTGCATTTCCCACTGAATACTGAATTTGAGATATTTAAATACTGAATGTATCTATATTAACTATTAAATATTTTTTTTGTCCACCCCACATCCTTATCTGTCCATTGCAAAAGTGACAATTTATCTAAGCCCAATATGCAAAAACAAAGGCTTTCTGCGATTTCGTATTCCTGTTCAGAAATACTTCTCTGTAACCAAATGCACATGTGAACTATAGAAGAGGATTAGTAGAATATTCAAAATGTGATTCAAAATTAAATTGCAAACTGCAGGACTTGCTGTCCTCTAAATTGAATGATTGTCACACCCTTCAAATCAATGTTCCTTATATACTGCCAGTGTTCTACTGGACAGAGATTACATTTACAGACTGTATTAAAAAAATCAGATTTATAAACAAGGACAGAGCTCATTTCATGCAGATTTGTAAATACTGACTGATATACAGTTGTATGAAAATTCATTTTTAAAATGTAAAGGGAAGACAGTGGCATGAGCAGTATAGAAAAATTATGAGTCACGAGCATCTGGACTGCGATGTCCTTTTACCCCGAGTGCGTCTTTGTAATATTACAAAGCTAAATTTTAAATATTTTTCTTCATTCGGGGCTTTTGCAATCTTACAATGATAATGATAATGTGATAATAATGTTTCTTTATTAGCCCTATACAATTTCTTGCATTAGGAATTCGTCTTTTCGCATACCCCAGCTTTTCTCCATGAGACACAGACACACAGACAAGGAGAGAAGCTTGGGGTCAGAGCGCAGGGTCAGCCATTGTACGGGGCCCCTGGAGCAGCTGAGGTTAAGGGCCTTGCTCAGGGGCCCAACGGAGTAGGATTCCTCTCCCGGCTGCGGGATTTGAACCGGCAACCTTCCAGGCACAGGCGCAGATCCTTAGCCACAGAGCTACCGCTCAAATTACAAGGTCAGCAACATTCGTAGTTCCCAGCAAAGTTACCCTATTCTCAAAGTTTGAGATCAGCAATATTGTTTTGCTCTATTCATATACAGGTAGCTTGGGTCTTAAGCAAGTGAACATGGAAGAAGATACAATTGATTAAAGGAGTCCTAAGATGAAACAAAGTCACTGTTAAATTATTCAAACAAATATTCAACAGTTACTGAGACATTCCTGTTGAGGTCATCAAGCCAGCCTCTGCAGGAATGGACCGTAGCATAAAAACAGACAGGAGAAAAAGAAATACGACAGGAGGAAGCAAGGTCAGAGAGCACCATCACCCTCTTCTTCCTTCTCTATTGGTAATCTGAACTCTTGAGTAGGAGACTCTGAACTTTATTATAAAAGAAAGGTTGGTATCTGATTTATTAGAAAACGGATTTTAACCTTTGGATTGCAACTCGTATTTTAGTGTTGCCTTTCTCCGAAAAGAGAAATTTGTTCCCATTCATTTGTTAGCATCTGCCTAGAGAGAAAGATTGAATCTTGTTAGAATTCACTTTGAGGTTTTGTCTCTTGGGCTTATTTGTCATTTTCAGAATTATAGGATAGAATTCTGGAAATTATAGGTCCATAGAAATTAGGCCGACAAAACTTGCTCAATTGTACACATTTATTTGTAACCACTGTATGCTGTCTAACTTTGTGTGCTGATTAGTGGTGTTATGTAGCGTTAATAGATATTTATTTAGGTTTGGGTCTGATTATTGTTCTATTATCGAGCTGTGCCAAACAACAAAAGAACATGTATGTTTTAGCAGACAGTATTCTTAATTTTAAAAGGGTAAAATTATTGTTTTTATTTGTTTAAATAGAAATCTGGTATCTCAACCTGATATTGTTATTTATTTGATACCCTCCCTATTTAGTCATTTTAGCACAATCCTGATTTATAACAGTATGTTAAGGCTGACAATGGTATAATTCCTTTTTGAATGACTACATGAGCAAAGTTTTAATTACTAATTCTTTACATCGTGTTTCAGATTTAAGATTTTATTTCACATTGTAGTTTACTTGAAGTTTTATTGAATTTCAGATTTTATACAACATGAACATAAGACTTAAGAAATCTATTTTTTCAGATTTATTAAGTGAAAGGTGGCTGAAATACACAAACACTCTCCAGCTGCCTGTGAGCCACCCAAGCAAGACTATTCATCCCAGCATGCAAATGGGTACACAAAGGGCACCGAAGCTGTGATTAGAGTGTCCAGAACACTGTCATGTTGCCTGTTGCTGACCATGGCCAAGCGTGTTAATATCAGAACTAATTTGTCCTACTTTAAGAAATGGCAAATATCTCTGAGGTGTGTTGAAAAATGTACCTGTAGGGTACATTAGTAAAGAACAGATATCTAAGACACTTAATACAAAATGCATTCTACTTAACAGTTATTTTGAAAGAAAACAGACAGCCCTAGTATCAATACATAGGTGATGCTCAATGGATGGTTTCTATATACATCTTCCAAGATTTCAAGTATTAAGACCAGCTACGTCAAACTGGTACTTCAAAAGGGAAGAAAAACCCAGAACACTATCCTCTTAAACACCTGATGTTGAGGTTAACTGGTTTAAGTGCTGCAGAGCGCTTTGGCGGTATGCGCAACTCAAGGATGGCAATTCCACACCCCTAGAAAGTTACCATTTGCCTCTCTTAAGCCAGTGTCGCACTACTCGACTTTTCCTAGGATTTTCAGTCGTAGCCTTCATTTAAATAATAGTAAGGAAATCGCAGCGAGTTGGAGAGTGTTGCAGCGCGCACCCGTTACTGTCCGTTGTGTAGTGTGACACCCCTAGCGACTCAGTTCTAGCCCTCTTAATAGCCCCTACGACTCTCCACAACTCGCTACGATAGTATCAAACAGGTTTGATTTTCTCGTAGCCAGTCACAAGTCGTAGGGGTGGGCTCTTGTGTCTGCGACAGTTACAGCCAATGAGTGCTCAACCAGAAGTACAATGTGTACAATGCACTGCAAGGCATGAAGGGAAGCGAGTGTTCTGGACTGTGCAAATGGAGGAGAGGCTCGTCGAACACTGGAGCCAGCACAGATGTCTGTTCGATGTTTCATCTTTGTTGTTTGTTTACTTTCGTGCGGTGCTCCTCCTCTTATTCTGGTGTGCTCCACGTTGATTGTTGATTGGTGACCTCGTAGTACTTTCGAGTGGCAATACGAGATTTGGAAAAGTGATGAAAAGTCGTGAGGGAATCGTGTAATTAGTCACCCCCTGCGATTGCTAGTCATATAATTTGACACCTTCTGGGACAGAAAAGGCAATGAGATTCAGCAACTGCAGTCATTAAATCTGACATGCTCTATGACAAAATTTTGTGTTGAGTCCTTAGTGTAACGATAAGCTTCAACCTATTTAAACTCATCCATTGCAAAAAAACAGTTTATAAACAAATGTTGACAGATTATTCAGACATATTCCAAACAACACTGCCCTTTCAGATACAGGAAGCCATGGTATTGTGTACAGAGTGGAAACTGTTACACCTAATGACTAATAGGTTAGCAACAGGGCTCAATTCCTGTTCTGAAATGCTTTGAACAGTAACCGTTGAATATGGAAATAAAAGAATGGAATGTAAAATTATTAAATGTACAAAAACGATGAGCACAGACTATGCCTTAAATGATGGAAAATAGTGCCCAATCATTTGTCACTAATGGAAACGTTTTCAATGCTAAAGAAAAGTGCTCAGCAATTGTGCACTTCCATTATAGCACTATGTTAGAAGGAATATATCTGGCACATTAAAACTACTAAAACATTTTCTCAGTAGTACAGAGCAGCAAAGTAAAATGAAAAAGAGCTTTTCTTTGTACTTGACCATTTTTACAGGCTTTCTTCCTCAAGTTTAAACTTATATTCATCTACAGTATTCCTAGGTACACCGATAAGGAATGTGTAGCTAAATCCCAGTGGATGTATTCAGCAAGGCTAGAGATAAGACTTACGCTTTCATATTAAAAAAATAATCTTTTGTATAGCTTTGGAGTCTGAAGCCTAATAGATTGACAAATGGGGAAGAATAGATAAAGCATGACTCATTTTTGGATGTTCTTATTTTTATTTAAAAAGGGCAAGTACTTTCGCATGACTTTCAACAGCTGTAAATCATAGTATCTCAAGATACTGTTCCTATTTTGTCAACTAAGTTATTCAAGCTTACATGTCATGGCTTATTTTTTCCATTATTCTGTTTTGTAATTGTGGGAGAGCTACACAAACATTTTCTATGCCCAATCATTTTTTATTGTTTAAACTCTGATAAGCACCCTTTAAAGATTGTGATATTTTATTAAATATCAAAATTAAAAACGAGTTTTACATTTTGCAATGTCTACACTGTAAAATTACAAAAAAAATAAGAGTTTATTTGTATGTATTTGTACAAGGCTATTCTATAAATCAACTTACAAATGTACTGCAGATTAAGAATTGTAACATTTCCATTTATGCAAATGCTTTCAGCAATATTATCTTTAGCAAAATATTAAAGTTGAAAAACCTTGAGCAGCAATAAGAATATAAAACATTTGCAGGGAGGGCAATTTTTCTAGGGTAAACATACTATATATCATACAAAGACACTGCACATATAACTAGTAAAGAATATTATAAAGTGTGGAAGAGTAATTTTTATATAAAACATTTCATGAAAAAAATATTCCAATAATTAGAAGTTAATTCGCTTTCTAGGATCAAATGTTTGAGAAAGGAATACATTCCTTCTGGAAAAAAACAACTTCACAGCGGTCCAGTCAAAGCAACATCTCTTGGTTAACTAGGTGCACAGTGCACACCAAACTACATTTCTATACACACAAGAAATTATTGCACCCTGGTGCCAGATATTTTTTACATAAGGTTACTGAACAGTCCAAGAGTAATCAATCTAAATTTCATGGAGACAATGTAAAACCTGTAGTGTGCTAGAGGGAGTAAAAACCAAGGCAATACACCACCATTTCGGCCAGAGACTGTATTAAAAGCAGATGATACAGTACACTGGAATGTTTGGCATCACTGTTTTTAAAATAGCTCCCAGACTTCTTTAAAAGAAGTGTTTTCATACAGCTCACACCATAATCGCCAGGTAAGTCTGCTAACAAGGAACATATGGGAAGGAGGCCGCTGAAGAAAAGCTTCCTTCTGAAAAGCACAGCAAAACATGAGGGTGTTCCTCTGGTGCTGGATGTTTGAACTGACTAATAAAGAGTGAAACGTGGAACAGTGCTGCAGGCAGGATTAGATGCAGCACTTGAAAACAGCAGAGATAAACGGGTTGGAGCAGAGATGGGAGGAAAGAAAGAACCAAGCAGTAACAGCTAAATTAAAATGTACCCACTACAGGAGTCCCATAAAATGAGAACTGGTTCAATTTTGAAGACTTTGAACTTTCTAATAAGCCAAAGGAATTAAATGTATAAGGTAACGGGATATTTTTTCCCTGGATTTCTGAATCTATATGACACACAGCTTTAAATCATTCTAAATTCACCAAAATCATGTGATGACCTCAATAAAACGTCACATCCTTCAATTCTGGTGGAAAGAGCAAGCCATAAATCCATCCATCCATTTTCTAACAGCCTAATCCACTTCAATGTTGCAGGGGAACTGGGGCCTAACCCAACAAGCAATGGGTGCAAGGCAAGATATACCCTGGATAGGACGCATATACTCACACCAGGGCCAGTTCTCCAGAAGCCAGTTAACAATGTTTGGACTATGAGGAGGAAACCTGGGCACTTGGAGGAAGCCCACATGAACACAGGGAGAACATATAAATGTTGCATAGATAGCACCCCAGGAGCTGAACCCTAAGCCCCAGTGCTGTGAGGCAGCAATGCAAACCACTGCACAAGCATGCTGCGTCAGTCAAATATACAGTGGACCAAAAAATGGAAACACCTATGTAAAATTACTTAACAGGGTGTTGGGCCACAAAGTGCAGCCAGTAAAGCCTAAATGCTCTATGGCATGGAGTGTACTAGTGTCTGGTATTCTGCAAGAAGGACCATTCTTCCCTATGAAAGTCAACTTGCATTTGGTTAATGGAGGTGGCAAACACGGTCTCAGGCTTTGTTACAGAATATGCCTTAAATGCTTGACTGGGTTCAGATCTGGTGACTGAGAAGGCCATGAGATATGGATAACATCAGTGTCATGCTCAAGCCACTGGGCGAGCACACATGCTCTGTAGATGGGGTATTGTCACCCTGGAAGACCCCCCTCCCAGCAGAAATAAATTGCTGCAACATGGTGTAAAGATAATCACTCAGTACATTATGTAGCGATTAGCAATGACCTTGCCTTCTAAGGGAAAAGTACCCCCTAACCATGTCAGTTCAATTATGGAACCACCTAATTTTCTGTTGGATTTGTTGAAACCAAGCACTGGTGCCACACATGCGTTTGTTCATTTGTTGAGTGCATGAAAAATGACTCGTTTGACCATGTCACATTTCTCCACGATCTCCACTGCTGTGCTCACAGACGAGCACCGCCACTGCTATCTTAACTTGCAGTCAATTACTCTGCAGCTGCTCACCTGTTTTGTCTTACACTTTAAATTAACGTACCAATACCATGATCCTAGAGAATGTGCTTCTGCCCACTGTTGCTCTTTGATTATGTTTTCCCATGAGAGTTGCCATGCTGACATCAACTTAGACACCGCTGTTTGTGAAACACCAGCAGATTGAGCTGTCTTTTAGAGTGAAACTCCTACCGGACAACCCCCCAAAAAAGACACTGAGGTCTCCTCTTGTATCCATGCAAGCCACAATTATAGGCAACCAAGTCTGTGTAGTATTTTTATACTTGACCCTAAGCATGCTGGGATGTTAGATGCTTAATTAATACATGAGCCACACCTGTGTCCCTAATATGCTTGGTATCCCTCACTTACTTAAGTGTTTCTATCGTGTTGTCCACTGTCTGTCCGTGTGTATCAGTATAATGTGGCCCTAATACAAACTGCTTCTACAGTGAAGCGAAGCCAAGATACAAAGTAAAACTCTAGTACTGAACTATGTTTGATCAAATTGGCACAGACGTTTTCTAGCCTCAAACAAATTACCATTTTAAATTCTGAGCAGCATGCTAAACACCTGGATCTAATCTCGTCCTGTTATTTCCACACTTGGAAGCTGGAAATGGCATCTGGTCCGATGGTAAGGCAACCTAAGCGCTGCTAATTAAGCTTGTTCATACGCAAAACTTATTAAAAAACAGGTAAAAGAAAATTCAAAAGCATCTATGATTGCAAACCTTCTACGAGCAAGTTCACTTTTTTGTTAAAGTCTTTCATTAGGTACAGATTTAAAATACATAACAGTAACATATAGTGTTATGGTAAAAACGTTTCTTTGTTATTCTTTTTTTTTTATCATCGGCGCTATCTGACATTTGCTTCGGATTCCCTATGTGCCCGGAAAGGTCAGTGTGCCGGAACTGTCCCATCTCTGTGCCGGGGAGTCAGAGCTCTGGGCAGATTTGCCAAAGGAGAGCCGTGTAGGACACCCATTCCACACATTCCAAGCATTGCTCTTCATACTTGATTAAAACGTCACTTGAACCCATTGAATTACTGACAGAGGTCAGGACCACCTCTAAAGCGCTTCCTGCGCTTGGCTTGGCAGCGAGAAGAAAGGGTTTGCTGGGCTGGGGGGTGACCATAAGCAGGCAGTGCTAAAAGAAGCTCCACAGACACCCTGCTGAGAACAGGGCTCCTGACGGCCGTGTTCAAAAGCGAGACAGAACGATGGACAGGATCGCAGAGTATTTTCATCAAAATGAATCGTATATGTGCAGCAATATTACTCAGACCTTTTTTAATCCAGGTTTCCACAGTTACCACAATACATTAACTGGATCTCTTTGCCACCATATACAGTAAACACTGCAATTTTGGGATTTGTAGCATATCCAAAGTTGAATTTTCCACCTGGGTTTAAATGTCCTTAATATTTTTTGGTTTATGCTGTAAATCATTTGCCATTACCAGAATTACAGTGCAACCGTATTCCTCTGGAAACTGGTATTTCTAATAAGGTCAAAAAGGTAAAAAACACAGATTCTGTTTAGCTATTCTCAAAAGGATATTAAGGAGCATCTAAGAAGTTCATAAAGAAATTTCCCAGTAATGTGATAACTTCCTTGTCTTCAAACCACTCACCTTTCAATAACAGAAAATACACTCTTATACAGATAGTAGCCTTCTAGTAACTGAAAAGGCATTTATATACACATTTACAAAATTGTTTTGATGAAAAATGCTGTCTGATTTTCATTGCTTTGAGGAGCTAAGGATTGTTATAGATGTATATCTGCACTGATGTGTATCTAGTCCAGAGTACGGTAGCATTCAGTAATTAAACTTTGATTAATGGAACATGGGCTAAAAGTAAAAAAATTCATTACCACCGTTAGCCACAGAGCAGCACATTAAATGGAACTTTCAGAATAACAGTACAGCAGCGCCTGGCTATGTGCATATAAACACACTATAACAGCACAAGCACCTACAGCCATTGCCCAGTGCTATAAAACCCAGACTGTTCTCATTTATCTTACAAGTATTTGGCTGTGTTAATTGCATAAGGTGCTGGCAAAAAGTCTTTTAAGCAGAGAAAATGTCACACTCCGATGATGAGATTTGGTTCTTTGCCAACAACTTAGGTTAAACCAAACCGCTCTCATGAGAAATCTTAAGAGGTGTTTTTTTCTATGATCTGACATGCTGCGTGTTTAATGATTCCAATGCTGAAGTGGATAACCAAGTTAAGTGAATAGCACGGATAACTCAAGTTTTAAAATGACAACAAACCGCACAGCAAACAAAAAGTTACATGTGTATAGAAGAATCAAAATGAGATTTAAGATAAATTAACTTAAGCCTTACCTCTTGCATGTTAAACATTCTGCTACATAGCAAGGAACATAACTGGGACAAAACTGAAAGTTTGGGTTCTGATTATCAGTACCTGACGGACTAAAATATGTTTTCACTCAACATCTTTGCACTAGATATTGTCTCTAGAACAATTTGTGAAAATCAGGTAATCTAGTGTCCTGAGGATACCAAGGGACTTCTGTTACACTGTGCCATTTGTCAAGGAAATGAACTAAGCAAATATCCATCTGGAACACAAACGCCTGGAAGTGATCTTACGATAAAATGCAAGAATCAATCACTTATGTTAGCAACCAGGCTGTTTAAAGATAAAAGAGCTAATGGGAGGACAAACATACACCAAATGATCGCTCCAGAGAAGTTCCAGTTTCAGACCCTTTTGTTAAAAAAATTCATCTACAAAATGCTTCACATCATGGTTTCCAGATCTTGTATCTTTATATACCACTACCAATTTATAACTATGCAGTGGCCAAATCTTTCATATCCTGATCCTTTATAGCAAGCAACGAACATAGAAAATGGCAAAAGAGAGATGCCTCTGTTATCATGCCTCATGCGGCTGCAATCTGAAACATCACTTTAAAATTTCTGTTTCTTCTTCTTTATCCTGTAACCAGCTCATCTGACTTAATAGTTAACAAATACAAAGTATGTTCAGACTTGGAACACAAGGAAAACGGCTTAGCATAAAGCACTGACTTGCGTGCTGGCGCAAGAAGGTAAGTGTCCTTTTTTTTGTTGTTATATCTGTAAGTGGGGGAAAAAGACTGAAGTGAAATTAAACAGGGCCTACATGTGGAGCTTGAGCTGCTTACGGTAAAGAAGGTGGAGCAGGCTCACTGCAGGTCCAGCAGTTTTCTTGTCAACAGTGCCTCTGTTAGGTAGCACTTGCAGTAGGAGAGTGGGCTGTGAATGGGAATACCCCCTACCTGTGATAAAGGAGAGGCGCTGGGGTCAGACGCAAGGGCTTCGTTCTGTACTGTGTTCTGCTGTGTAATGGCATCCTCCCTGTTCCGTTCCTTCTGCGCCGCATCGTCGTCATCTAGTTCATCGAGACTCTGAAATCGAACACAAAGGCAGGGAAATGAAACCACTCCAGTCGAAATTCATCCAGAGAGCTCATCAGTCTCCGCGGCTGCACAGAATCACTATTACCTCATTAACCTCCAACTACACATAGTTCAGAACCATATAATCAGCTTAAGAAATTATTATCCCCAAAGAGGGATTTATGACGTAATTTATAAGATTACCAAAGCACAACAAAAACCTACAGGAATAAGGTCACCGAGCAGCCAGATTTAGTGCACAAAAGCAGTGGGTTTTACACAAGGGGATTTAAAAAAGGGTAGTAAAACAAAAGCTAAATATGAATTTCTACTTTAACAAGGATGTGTGTACCTTTCCACAACACAGCAAGGTTCAGAATTTGACGACCTTTGCAATGTTGGATTTTTAAAATGTCATTCGGACTACTTCTCAACGATATTTACTCTTTCAGTATCAGATGCTGTTGAGAATTCATTAATTCTCATATGGTAAGGTATATGCAAGGATAGGAAAAATACTTTAAGATTTGGCTATTTTATAGCCAAAAAGCATATCACACATTTTACCCCTGCAAAACATTAACTATATATAATAAAATGTTATTTCTTGTTAGCTCTTTTCAGGTAAGACATTACCCACTTCTTTCAAACCTTGACACATATTTGTAATTCTATCATTTTGCAGAATTTCTTAAGAGTCAATTTCTTTCCAGTGGAATGGATATGTGCTGTAATCAAAATTGTGTTTATTACAGAGCATATAATTACGACTATACAGTAAACAGTCCTCAGTGAGTATGCAACAATAAAAAGATCTCAATGAGTCAATATAAATGCAGTTTTATATACAAGATTAAGATTATACATCACTAAGATTGGTCTTTTTTCATCTGTTTCCATAAGAGGTGAACTACAAACAAGAGCTGTAATGAGGTGACTGCTCAGCACTGGAATATGAAACAGATGTTAAAATTAACTAGAGACAAGAAATGCCCTCACTAGCACACAAAATCAGTATATCGCAAATGGAACTATCGTCAAATAAAATATAAAGTTCTGTTAACACGTGAAAGACAAAAATAACCTTACAAGGGCAAAAGGAATGAAACAATTTGCAATGCTTTTCCTGCCAAAATGATTATCAACGCCCCTGGGAAACAAGATTTTTTTTTTCTTCTTAACATACCAAGAGCTGCTGTACTATTATTGCTAATCTTGTTTGCCAAATTCTCACAGCGGAAAGCACGTTCCAGGACCCAGCAATCCCTCCTTCAGAGGCACACTGACAGTTGTAGGGAACAGACACCCCAATTTGCAACTGCTTATCTGACCCCAGAAAACACAATGACATTTGATATGGCTATGACAAAAACAGATGCTATTCCTCTCTGTCTTCACAAATCTTTGTTGCATATTAAAAAGGTATAAATTAAAATCATTCACATCATTAAGCACACTTCCATTACTTTAGCTTATTTAATTAGTAACCATCTGTCTTACTATTAATTGTGAGGTATATTAGCATATTTAGCATAGATTTGCAATATGTAACACTTACATTTAACATCTAAATGACTAGTGTATTAAATTGCATGCAGTTTTTATTTTTATTGATATAAGTTTTTCATACTTGAACCTTTAACAGGCTATTCATAACATGAAAAGGGCAGATGATTGGTTCAAAAATCCCATATACACCATTACAGAGAAATGCTTCTAAAATAGTATACAAAAAAGAAATATATTTCTCACTATTCAAAGATAATCCAGAGATTGAAGTGTCTGATTTTAACGCACAGAAACAAAACAAAATTTCCAACACTAAACATTAAAGCAACACTCACACTTTCAATTTCGGTTGGTTATTGGACACCACAAGGCCTCCTTTTACCAAATATGAACACTCCAAAACTGAAAAGGTACGTGAGTGTGTGCAGAGTCAGCAAAGGCCTAACATACATGTGTACACACAGCTGGCTCTGGTAGGCCTTTCAGCTTCTAGCTTACTATTGTGAACACACACGTAACTACCCATAAAATCTCCAGAAAGTAGACACCGGCAATAATGGCACTGTTGCACATCAAAATGTCTGTTTTAATAATAATCAGCTGTTTAAATACTGTCTTTAGCCATAATAGTAGTTAACTTTACAGATTGTACAGGTTCTTCATATATCAGTATATTTAGTCACTGAGCAATTTTCAACAGGAGTGACAGTTTGAAATACTTGACATATGCAGAATCTCGAAAATGGATTTAGAAGGCTCACTTAGTGATAGCGGTGGCCAGAACGTATTTGCAGTTAAATGGAAAATTCATGCTGTTGTAAAAGGCTGCGTGGAAGTTTTCCTGTGAAACTATCAGTACGTGCGTTCAACCGACCGTAGAAATGAAAACTGCTCAAAATGGCAGTGAGCTGTCGCAATTTATATTAAACATGATCGGTAACTGTGTACCTTTATGAAAATAACATATGTCTGTGCAGCTGTATCCAGATAGATATCCTGTGGCAACCAGTATACAACAATGCACTTATGCATTGTTCGACAGTATACTTATGTAATATTGTAACACAGAATAAGTTTTCTACAAATGAAATCTATTCCTTCGTATGTAACTTACAAATATAGTATACATTATGCATATCATATAGTATTACTATAGGAAGTACAGCAACAAAATCGTGATGCAAGTCTTCTCACCTCTACCTGTCATGTAATTTTGACGTTCAATACGTTTGTGTTTGCTACACGCTTACATTGCCAAAAAGCAGTTATATCTTTTTTGATCACAAGTTGGAACACACTGGGCCACCTTAAACCTCAAACGTGAATGATTAAAAATGCAGATCTAAATTTAAGGTGGCAGAGGGTAGAAGTGTGAAGGGTCTTGCACAATTATCCCAACATCACTTCTGCTATATCAGCAAACCAGCCAATGAAAGTTAAAGCAGGACACGGGCTCTTGACTTCCTGCAATTTTCAGAAGATGAAACCCTCATTAAACAAACCCTTAGGACAGCCAAATCCTTAAAATAAGCAGCCAATTTAAGATCTGTATTCCTTCCTGTTTATAAGCTCCCGGTAACACAAATAGCCCCAAAATACGTGGCTGTTTATGTTTTATGTTAATGTATGGGTTTGGAAAACCTAATTTTAGTTTAAAAAGATTTTTTTTTTCCAGGAAATATCGCTGTGCTTGTGTGTTTTCTGTCATTGAAGATATATGCATGTAAAAGAAAGCTGACAAATTAGTACATGAATTCCGGAACAGTCCCATTCAACAAGAGTCCAGAACCTCCCATCTTTTGTAAGGATGTGGACAAATCCAAACTGGGAAGGTCAGTGAGTGAATTTAATGTCCCACTCCCAGTGCCTGCTTCCCGGGGTTAATAATACTTCTGTCTCAAGGGTTCACTGCTGTTAGTTTAGGAAAACCAACATTACCATTGTTAGAATCAGCTCTATTTATATAAACAAAGACAGTTTAAATATTCGTGATTAAAAAAAGCATTTGCAAGATATTATTAAAACCAGCAATAAAAGAGACTATTTCCACTGGTTAATTAAATCCTCCCTCTATTTCACAGATAAACACACATACAGATAGAGTATCATCTATCTTAGGGGAAAAATGCATCTAAATATTTATTCATATCAAATTTTGCTAAGAGCATAAAGACATGGTAATGTTATTGCAATATAACAAACCCCACACATTTTGGAGAATTCAATTAAAATTTAATTAGGTATTGCTTTCCTTAGGAAAACTTTTAAGATACACCTTAATTGCAGATTGAGTTTTGACTCTGCTTTAATGAACTAAATGAAGAAAATCAACAACAAAAGTTAAAAACAGAAGAAAAGAGCAAAGCATAAAACCCCTCAAATCTATTTACAAATCCCTCTCCTAAAAAAATAATGAACACAAAAGAAACCCAGCCCTTCCCAACAAAAAACACTGCACAGAGTACTTAAAAGTAAAAGACCAATTCTCTATTCATAACCTCACATAAAACTGGCAAAAACCACATAACCTTGTCAACAAAGTTAATAATGGAACACTACCAGCACTGTCAAAAATTCAAATGCTGATTAAAACACACCTATAATCTTGCATAAACAAAATTCGTTGATTACATTAGTCCTCCCATTTCGGCACAAGAATCAATATTGTGAACACCTCAGCTGCACTAAGACAACTACAACGATCACCGCACAACCTGTCGTGTAAACTTGCAGGAACTTCACACTCCTTTTCCCTTGTGTCATTTGCCCGACTGAATGGCTGGGCCTAGTAGTTGAGGGGTATCGGTAAAAAGCACGTCCTGTTTTGTACAAGAAAAATTAACCGTAACTGCAAGCTCCAATTAGCACACACGCTGGCCTTCTTCCAGGATCGTGGGTTATTACGAGCATCGAAATGTGTCTGCGTCAAGAACAATTAATTTGGAGATTTATTGCAAAACAATGAAAGGCCACTTTAGATCACCAATCCTGGGGAAAGCTAGTTTATTGCATCGCAATCCTAATAATTCGTGTTTATAAATCACACAGTAGTTAAATGAGAGTAGTAACTTCATTTAAATGATGTATTATCACTGTGGGGATTAAAAGCTTCAGTGAACTGCTGTCCTCACTTCATCTGAACAGGGATGCTGTTGGAATCTTTTGACAACTAAAGTTTCAGTACGAAAAACTGATACTGATCTTCTGGCTTTCCAAGTTCACATTCACACCCATCACGCACATGACAAGTCGATGTTTAACTCCACAACCTTCACTAGACAAATTGCACTCAACCCAAGTTGGAAAAGGGCACTTTGTACTCCAGACACCTGAATCCTCATGGAAGACACAGTTAGGACAGGTTTAAAACATACCATCAACAACATTTTCCTAATTTGGAGAGGCCTTTCACACTGTTCTGCGATTATGCGCATGACCATTTGGTAGGCCTAGATCATTACTTCCTCCTCACTTTCCAAGGAAAAGAAAAAGGAAGTTTCAAAACACAAAACTTTATGAATAAGAAAATGGTCCATAAAACACAGAAACTTTATGAATGTAGATCCAAGCAGTATTTAGACTATTTTTTTAAAAAGGCAATCAAGTAAAACTTCTGAGTCACCTATGAGTAATGCCTAATTTGAAGCCATTTTGTTCCCAAGTAATTTCTACTTTAGAACATAAGATCCTTAATGATGGTAATTCAACTACTGTACTTTAAAAGTTAATAAAAGAAAATTACAGACTACGTACAGTGAAAGTGTTTCTTAAAGTCACGTAGGTTCATGTCTCAACCTCAAATGCATGTGCTATATTTCTTGCCACCTTTTTCAGATAATCTTAATCTCAATAATTGTCTAGAGTGTGTTGACTAAATCCAAATTCATATATAAATATACCCAATTTAATTCCCCGTAAAAAAATTTACTGTAAAAATAGAACATAGAAAATTACCAGTTCAATAGTTTAAAAATATTACTTCCCATTCTAAGCTTTCAAAAGTTTCTTATATCGAAGTTCTCATGATAACACAAACTAGACAAATTGGTGTATGCTGTGAAAAAATAAGATTTGAGTCTGTGTTCCAATCGATAGTTTCAACAACTTCAAGAGCTAGTTATTGCTCATTTACTAGTTTCTCAATCTCTCCAAATAGCACTGTAATCTGCCCAGATAGTAACTTCACGCACCTTCAACATGATTTTAAACGGTAAATATATTTAATAATTTTACATATTATTACAGGTTTTTTTGCATACCATACAGTAACAGGTCTCTGAGCTCCTGGGAGTTAAGACTTCTGTCACAGGGTGGCAGTGGTGCTCAATCGCTGCTTATTGACATTTTGCATTCCAGAGGCTGCCTCCAAAGGTCAAGGGTGTGTGTGCAGCCTAGACAAATTAAGGGGTTCATCAGTTATCAGGGCCCGTCAACTGCCACTACATGCCAAAGGGTGAGTCTCATTCAGGTGCTTATAAAACCGAGGAATCGGGCATTCATTGCCTCCTTGGATCAAGAGTATTTTATAATGAACAGTTACAGAATATGAAACGAATGCAAAATTCTGAAATATATTTTTTTACTGTTTACTTCCCTGGAATGTCCAGTATTTATCTGAGATACACAGGTGACTATCAAGACCTGAACGCCGACTGATGTCTCTGAACCTCGTAGTGTAGTCTTTGTTTTCCTAATTCGTGGGCTTCCTGGGTCTATAAGACACAAAATAAAGAAGAGCTGCACTGGCTTCCAGTTTTCTCTCTGACACTGTGATCAGCACCACGGGATGTTAAAGGCTTTAATTTAGCCAAACTACAAGGTCGATCTAAAAGCTGCAGCTTAAAATAGGTTTATACCTAATCTGACCAAAGATATTCTCGTTTAGCGACACTTTACTAATGTTCAGTTCCAAAACTGCACCACCTGGAAACAAAAATACTAAAGTAACATTATTTGTATTTGCATTTTTTTCTGAAACAGAAATGGATCAGATCCTTAGTTCAATTATATCTAATCAATATCAGCATTCATGATCTGTTATTCTGCTGACCCAACTGTACTGGAGAAGCAGAAGAGCAAATTGTCATAATGATATGATGTAACATAACTCTCAGGTTATGAATCTACAGATGATTAAATCCATAATGCTGCAATGCAACTGAATCAAACCCACTTTCCAAAACTAAACTGAAAAGGCAGCAAAAGCTTAAATTAAACAGTTCGTCTTCCTTATTTCAATATATCTCAATACATTATGGCTGCCATGCAATAGTAATCCTAAAGCTTTCGGCTATATAGAGTGATATATGAAAAGAGGCTGCAAAGCACAGAACCAGATAGATGAATTATTACAGGTGCTGATTAAGTAAAGCAGGATTTAATTTAGCTCACAAATTTATTTGAAAACTCATTCAAGAGGGAAAACATTTGACAAACTTGATTAACAATCACAAAGAATCATACATTCTTTCAAAAATACACTTTAAAACAGCAGTCTGCACAAACTTTCAACGCACTGTGCCGCTCTCCATTTGATGACAGTAATTTTTGTAAATATATTTTGTAAATAGTCATTTTATAAAACTACTTTGAACCTAATTAATGCTACTGAGCAATTTGTTAATTCTTAATGTAAGCTTTATAGTTCAATTTATCTTAATTACTTAGAGTAATGTATGCATTTATTTACAATCTTCTACAACTATAGTTATATAAATGTGTATACTACCTAGGTAGTATAATTTTAATAACACAGATGTTTGAACGGAGGGAATCTTCTTAAATAACAGAAGCATAAAATCAGAATGAAACAGCTGGTCTGGAAAGCAGGTTTACTGCTGTGCACACTAATTATATGGGGTGTCACTCCATGATAAAGTGGTAATAAATATTTATTGCATTTTGTAACAAGAAAATGTACGAGTATGAATACCAAAAATCAGAAAAAAAACAGTAGTGATGAGTAGATTCAGCTTTGCAATAACATGGCTTGCATGCTCTTTGAACAGTTTTTTGTATGAAGGTCAGAAAATTTCAGTAAAAAAAAAACCTTGATAATATTTTGAAACTTTTATCAAGACTATAACAGACCACTTTCTCAGTTTCATTTAATAAAGTTAATAGAAAATGTGATCGGGATAATTAATTCAACAGATCCCATGCAAACTATTCACAGGCCACATCGTGAAGAGCTCTATTTCTTGATTATTCATGTTTATAAATACTTCCTGACACAAAATAAAAATAAAACAAATGCCTTTTCTTTAGTTTCTTGGGCAATCACAGTGTGCCGACTGGCTTTTTCAGCTGTTTATGTGACCAAAAGCAAATTATAACTTACAGACAGCATAATTATGATGGGGACCAAAATAAAACACATTGTAAAAAAAATCCAATAATAGATGGCTTTTTCTAGTATGATATACAGTATTACACTTGCATGTCTCGGCACACTATTGCAACGTGTCCTATAAGAGTGCCAAAGACATGTTCAAGCACACTAATATAACAAGATTTTATCATTTCCTTTTTGACTTTGATGTTACGTAACAGATTTAACCTACATTCTGCCTAGTGTTAATTCTATCGACCATTTTAAAACTCTGACATATACTGTGTCATATAACAATATAATCTGAGAAATCAGGACACCATGACTTTTGCTCTGCATAAAATATGCTCTTGATTTCTCCGTCTCCTGGTAGAATATAATCACAGTATCTGTGGGAAAAACAAAGCTGAGTGAAAGCTTGAGGCCAATGTGGAATGTTTTGCAGACAAATATCAACTAGTTTGGTTTCTTCCTAAAATGGTAGCTAACACAGAGCTATCACATACTTTTCTGCAGACAGCAAAGGCCTTCACCTAGAATGAAATGTTACCAACCATAATTTGAAAAAGAGGAAGAAATTCAAAGAAAACAGCACTTATCATAACATAATACACTTGTGGAAACTAGGAGCTGCATATCAAACAAATATGACACGTTAACATGGTAACTAATAATTAAGCTCAACTGCAAGCTGCTTCAACAGCTTCCAGACACATTCCACTCTAATAAAATGCTACGATAAAGTGACAAAAGCTTTATGGAACAGGAAGAAAAATATCTAAGTTATATGCATTGCTGCCAATATGAAAATTATCATGCTCAAACAAACCTACTGTTGTGAAGTGTTGTAAATTTGACAGTTATGTTTTTTATCAGGAATGCTACTTGTAAAGAACAATTGATAACACTGCATTTATGACTTAATCACTGTCATCTAGTTCATGTGTAGTTCAAAATCAAATTGATACCTCCATAAACTTGAATTACTTCATACCTCGTTCTAGTGAGAAACATGTGTGCTTAATGCCAAGGACACTAACCCAGCCCTTAGAATACTGAACTGCAGTATTGTGCAGGCCTATAACTGCAATACTACTACCTTAACTCCAAAAATATATTGAACATATTAGAAGGCTTTTTTTTGTATCCACGAGAAACAGCTTTGCTGTACTGTAAGACTATAGTCTTTAAATTAAGATAACATTTTCAAAAATGTTGATCATGTACTAAATGTCTTCTGTTTCTGAGAGGCTACTACAGTATGTGCTTCAATTAAATCACCACCACCAGAGGGCAAGAAAGTGTTGTGTGGAAATAAAAGTATAGGAGTCATTATCACACTAGGATATTCATATGAGTGTCGAATAATACAGCTCAGGCTACATCTTAGCTGACAGAGCAGCAGAATGCCCTTCAGTAAGTTCCTGGGATAGTACTTGTCAATGCTGAAGCTGATCAGTTATAATTTAATCACAAGAAGCTTGAATATTCAAAACCAAAATTGTAAAACAGCCAGTGGCAGTCTGACAGCATACCTGTTTACACTGGAGCACTACTTTACAATCATAAGAGTGTCATTTACAAATTTGTTACACTCATTAGCTAAAGAGTTTTTGAACAGTAACTAATTCATGTTTACGCCACGATTCAATCAGTCCTGGTGCCTCCATTTTGTTACAAATGCTACAATTTGTATAAAGATTGTATCCTACTGTTCCAGAGCTCAAACTACCACTGTAATTTTAAAAACAAAACAGCAGTAGAGGTTTTTACGGTTTATATAGGAATCTCGATTTGTTATGTTTAAATTGGATTGTCACTTTCTAGTTTAATGGACAAAAGTTTAAGACAGGAGCAATCTACAGTATAAGCTACATGTGATTAAGCTCATATTCCAGAGTGGATATAAAATGTATCACAACAACTCGTGAGATGCAAATTGAAAACAAGTTTGGGTAAAGATAAAAGATTTTAATTAAATTAATTACATGGTTTCTCATACAGAAGCAAACTGAAATTTGACAAAATCAGTCAGTCAACTACTTTGGCTTATAAGCGATTTTGCCATATTTTAAATGTATCATCACTAGAACGATATCTACCACATTTGGAGTTAACTGGTCCAACAGGTCTAGAACAAGATTTGTTACAGATTACAAGACAATGAGCTCTTACAGATGTAAAAACTATCACAACTTAAAATCTAAATCTGAAACATGTCTAATTGTCAATGAAATCCCCCCAGGTTCAATCCTCTTAGCACTTAGAAGGCTTCATAATGTTTTTCCAAACACCCAGGGGTTAGGATAGTAGGTAAAGCTTATTGGCACTACTTCATTAACATTTATGATGTTTTGTAGCTGTTCTTTCAGAACAATATAATGAGGAATTAAGTCAGAAAGATCTTGGTTTAATATAACCCCTTCATGGGAGAAAGCAGGCATTTTCTAACCCAGAGAGAATTACTCATGACGCTTCTGATAATCTTAGATCTTTATTATACATTTACCTGAAAGAAGTAGCTTCAGCTTAAGAGGCATGCAAAACATTAAACAAGTCTCTTGTTTGCGTGACTGAAGCTAAACAGCAATAAAATATTAATTTCACTAATGGGAAGCAGATGCCAGCTGGAAAAGCTGGAGAGCTTCACAGTAATGGTTGATGGTTTCCCCATTCACGCGTCAGCCGTAGTCAGGAACCTGGGTGTCACACTCGATCCTCTCCTGTCTTTTGAGCCCCACGTGAAAATAATTTGATTAAGACTGATTCGTGCATTTATAACATCAAGTCTTGATTTCTGCAACTCTTTGGGCTCCCTAACACTCTTCTCTGCAATATGTTCAAAACTAAATCACACCAGACATTGGCAGCATATCACTCCTACACTTAAGTCTCTACATTAGTTCCCTATAAAGTCACGTATTATCACATATTAATATAAGATCTTGTTACTAATTTTCAAGGCTCTAAATAACCTGGCTCCATCATACATCTCTGAACCCCTGCATCTTTACACTCCCCCCTGTAGGCTCCATTTCCTGAGGACTAAATCTCAGACTTTTGGTGATCGTGCCTTTTCTTTAGATCCGTTATGGAAGACCCTTCCTGTCTCTTCGAAAAAAATTCTTTCTTCAAACCTGAGCTCAACTTTTTACCAGGGCCTTATATTCTATCTGTATAGACCTGTATGCTCTCGTGTGTTTTTTTTTCTTTTACTTTTTTGGACCTTTTTTCTTGATCACTATATTACTTTGTCCTTGGGCTTGGAAAGGCGCTTTTATAAATAAAATATAATTAATATTATTAATAATAATAATGCTCAAGACGATATGACTTAAAGTTTGTGCATTTTTAACCTTACGAATTATTTTACCATGTACGTAACCACAGAGAACGTTTTTAATTAAACTAAGCTCCTCTTTATCTTCAACAACTAATTCGCGCCAGTCTTTTACATCTACCTTTTTTTGGGGCAAAGCACAGGTAAGTACAGCACGGTTTGGTTCAGAACATTCAAAGAAAATCAAACTATATTCTTTAAAAAATATTACGCAGGACTGTCTAGAAATAACTATTCAACTGTATCCATCTTTGTAATGCAAAGGTGCACAGCACTGGTACCCTCTTTCATTTTTAAGAATAATGAAAATTCTATCAGTCAGAAAGCTTTCCATATTCATATTATCTTTTTGTTCAAAACAGGCACTTGGTATTCATGTGAGTACTCACACAAGATGAATAAGGTTCAGGTATGCAATTCTGAATTCATAAGCTCAGAATAAAAGGAAGCAGTGCATTAGCATTAATGTCACTGTGAAATGCTCAATACGCCAAAATAAAAGTGTGAATCAAAATTATTATATGGTGAGACTCGTGCATTTTTTCTCCTTGAGTGGTATTCAATTCTTTTTAGCAATGGACATTAAGCAATTCAATGCCTGTAGAATTCTTAAAAAATAACATTTTTAGAGCCAAGACATTCACTTGCAAAAACAGAATACAAAAACAGCAGCACTGTCTTGAAAGAGGAGATGTGGAAAATTTGAGCTGCGATTACTGTTTAAAAAATTCTTTTGATAAAAATGCTGTGGGGTTATAATATAGAATTCCTTAAATTCTACCATTATGGGAGACTTATAGTATCTCCCCTCACATAAAGATTTCACAACTGTAATGCCATAATGACACCTGAAGAAGGCTCCACGGCCAAAACGTGTTTTCTTTCTTTTCTTTTCAGCATGGAATAAACCTATTACTTGTTCGTGGTGCCATAATTATGACTTTTGGGGAATTATGTAACGAACAAGAAAGAATTAACAGAATGCTTGAACTCTGAACTATTTAAGGGGGTCAACTGTATATAGTATATTTTTGGAATAACATAGCTGAACTGCACATGTGGTTGAAGTGTTCCAGGCCAATAGTGCAAAACAAAAATTAAAAGACTAAATGATAACTGAAAAGGCAAACGGTATGAGCTGGATTTCCAAATTTTGAACCACTATCTCTGCTGCAGAGTTCAATTACCTACATGTTAAATAGCATTCCCCATCCCTACTGGGAGCACAGACTTATGGGAAACAATTTGATTTCAGCGTTTGGACTTTTTTGACAGTCCTCCATCCTGGCCCTGGAAGGACAGAGTGTCTGGAGCTTTTCTAGGTCTCCTTAAAACTCCAACACCAGAAAAACTGTGAGAAGCTGTTAAAACTTCTTCCAATTGAGCCAATAATGAGCTAATTCAGGTTGCAATGAGCCTTGCAGGACTGAAAACACACCACAGACACAACAAGCCCAGCAGGACAGGACCTGCTGGAGAATTTTATTATTCTGGATTGCATAACACAATAGTTCTTAACACTTGTTCTGGGACCACTGCAAGTTCTGGTTTTTGCTCCTTTCATGGTCTTAAATCAATTTTAATTCTATTTTAGGTCTGCTTTTAGATTTCCTTTCCACTCTTAAAAAGTGACATGGGGCTTGTAATTGGTATCAACCTTCTGCTAACGAGTTCCAATTCTCATCCTCAGGTGTGATTAGCTGAAACTTAATAAAAATGGACATATAAGGGGTAAGACTGAGAGCATTTAACATAATATTGTCATTCTCATCTGTTGGTTCATCATAAATTGATTACCTATAAAGAGGTTATTTAAGCAAGAAGATTAAGTAGATTCTTCATTAGAAGATTGTGTAGATGCTGAACAAAGTGCAATATGCTGAAGTTGTTGGAAATAGTACATCCAAGGATTCAGTGCCAATAAAAAATCTGAAGAAGCAAGCAGATCATTTACAGGCACCAATTAACACCACTGACTAAAGATGAAAACCAGCAGACAGCGGTCCTTCACTGGTCTGACACAAACCACAGAACCTCAGAGCAACAAATTAAAGAGCTCAACGCAGGTGTCTATGCCATGTCTATTTTGTCAAGCAGTAACACTTCTAAACTGATTTGAGAATGCAATTTGAGAATAAACAATGACATTTTTCCATTTACAAATTCTTTTCTTTAAACAGGGACACTGAGAAGAACCATAGCAACAGGTCCTAGCTACAGATGTTGCATTTTTAGTCATGATTCACATCTCCTGATGCTATTTAGCTGCAGATAAAAAACAATGACTCTCTTCATACTGTACATTCACCACTCCCAACGCCCTTCCCATTATCCTTAACAGGACAGAGATCATTTTAGACTCTGGATTTAGTTGAGTTTTTGTTCCTTTTATTTGCGCTACAATGCCAAGCCATTCCATCTCCACTAAGCAAATCTCTTCATCAATCAGCATGTGAAAACCCTTTGGCAGAGACACACTACACATTCCTAAGGGTATTTCAGTTGCTAAGTGGTAAGACTTGCATCACACAATCTTTTAGACACTTACTGCGATTTCAGATCACAAGCCCATTCACTGGACCTTTGTGCGCTCTAACTGAAGAGACAGATGTAACTTTCTTAGGAGAATGTTCAAGTCTTATTTCTGTGGACACAAAAGTCAGCAAAGGAAGTGATTCCTTTAAGTGACTGTAAAGGAAGCTAATTTTACGTATCCCACTTGATTGTTTTTTTATATATTTCTGATTTTGCAATCAGGCTAAAGAAAAACTCACAAAAAACAACTTAATTTGTTTTCTTCATTTGTGTGTTTACTTGAATTCTTAAGTAACACAGGAACATGTTTTAAAAAAGACTTCCAAGAATGCAAAATCCATTAATTTATACCTTTCCCATTCATGTATAGTTGCAATAATCTGTTCACATTGTTACTGAGATTTTTATAACACTACTGTATCTGTTCCAGAGGCGGCGACAGCACAAAGTCACTTGATGTGCTAAGCCTACTGACCACAAGACGCTCACCTTCATTCTGCAACGGATTGTGGGAGTATGGAACAAGCTAATGTTGTTCAAGCCAATACCCCGGCTTCTTTCAAGAAATGGCTCAATTAGCCATTAATGACCACGCCAGCTAGATGGGCCAAATGACCTTCTCTATCTATGTTCTGTGGAGAGGTACAGTATGAGCCACCCTCTCACAGTCTCACAGCTGGCATCTCAAATATTAGACATAGGACATAGGTTCTCCAAAGACTATTAAATAGATTTGTGCAATTATCTTGACATTCTAACAAAACGCAGGTTACTTACATTACCTTACATATCCATTATTAAAATGGCCATAATGTACAACTATTAACCAAGCAAGTCAACAAAAGTGATTCTAAAAGCAGTTTTACCTCTTATTATGTTCGGCATATCCTAAAGATTTAATATTATCAACTGAAAACACTGATTAACAAGGATGTTTAACAAGAACCGTAGCACTTCTACAAGCATAAGCAAGTTATTCAGCAAAAACCCATCAAACAGGCTCTTTATTACTCTTCACTCTTTGATACTAAAGGGAAAAAAAAACAAATGATTATGACATCCACTAAAGAAAGCTACAACTGGCTTCTTCTCCATTAATAAAACAGTACTACATTTTTTGGCAGGCAAGTGTTTATTAATTTAGGATTAAAAATCTAGCGCAGGTTTTTCCAGTCTATGCCAATTTTTTTTTCTGTGTGTAAAACAAAAAGACATCAGACAAGTTTTATCACCAACAGGTGTCTATCAATAACAGGAACAAGTCTGAACAGACAGTGTCTTTTCCTGTTGCTCATCATCATTATGTAGAACATAGGCACGACATCTGACGGTCGCTCCAATCTATCATAAAACATCAAAAAACAAAGCATTCAATATAACAAAATATGATTCCACATGTATGTCACAGCTGTAAAACTAATTGATAAACCCTTTCAATTATTTCTTATATGCCTCTATTTAAATTCACTAATAACAGCATGTACATAGGGTGCATCTGTAATAATCAAATTATAGAAATTTCACACTTTTTTGGTCTGTTTTTTTCTCTTTCTCCCCTTCATGGAAGGTGTTTGCAGTATGACTCCTGTCCAAACACAGTAGGGGAAAATATTTGTTTTTTAAAGATGTTTTCAATAAGCAAAAGTGTCTTTTCAACTTGAATCCATTAGTAATTAGCATAATAACTCAGACCTGGCTGGATATCTCAGCGATGAACATAAAAGCCATCAACTCTTAACTAATCATCACGTCTTTGGAAGAATTCAGTTTATTAATCCAGCCCACTATGGCATTTTAATTAAAAATTATCTGGCTCTTCTCAGACAGTAGGGACCTTTCATCCAAGGAAATTCCAGATCAACAGCTAAGGCACAAAATGTGTTTGATGTCTGCAATTAAACACAGGGAATCCCAAAACAATCAAGGAAATGAAGAATGAAAACCACAATGAAAGAACTGGTATGAATAAAGAGAAATAACACAAAAACAACTGCAAAATTCAATTAAAACTAAATTATAGAGTTCTAGAAAAAAACTCATCTCAGCTTAACCTAATCTGCATATCTCCCAATCTTAAGCACTTAATGTTTATCATTTTTTACTTTTTCAACTGCACCACCATTTTGAAAGAAACATTCAGTTTTTAACTACAAACCTGTTTATTTTCCTAAAATATCATAGCTGGTGGCTTAATATCATAGCTGGTGAGGAATACTGCTACGTAAGATGTTGTAATGTTAATAATAATAATAATAATAATAATAATAATGCTGAACATTTCAGCTATAGTTCACAATAAAAGACAGAAAACAGTACATATCACCAAAGGTGAATAATTAAAATGACTTAATAAAACATTGAAATACTGCGTCCCCATGATTTAACCAGAACCTGAAATACGTTTAAAAAACGTTTAAAAAACCATTAAGTCGGCTTTTCTCTTAACTTCTTGACCTGTATAAAAAAAGATTTGACATGCTTCTGGAAGCTATGCCTTTAAAACGAAAAGGAGCTTCAGTTCCGTGGTTTGCCGCTCTGCCAACTTCATCCTTGGAAATGAACACTTCGTTAATTAGGTGCCTCTGTATGAAGAACAAGCTAAAAATCAGGTTCTGTTATGTCTGCTTCCTAATCTTGTTTTCACCCCAGTGCTGGCACTGATACTTCCTTCCTCCCTCTCCTGTATCTCCTGTGTTCTCTCACACTGACAGCCCACTCCCTCCGATCTCACCCAAGCATGAGGCGATGCCATTAAGAGGCTAGCGTTGGGCTTCTTCTTCTCATTTACCGCAACTGTTAGCCTCACTCTTTAAAAGCAAAAGAAGAAAGACTGAATAAGGAAAAGGGGATAATAAAAATACACAGGCAGCAAGGCTAAGAACAGTTTTATTCATCCACAGAAGTTGATACCCACTCATTTGCACACGCCAGACACAAGGATCGGGAGCTCTGTTCTCTGAAAAGGGGCTGTGAAGTAGGAAAGATGCATATACTGTGCCGTCGCTCATAACCCCTTTCTCTCCAAGTCCACTCCGTCAGAACATAAGACACTACAAATTCCAGCTCAACCCCTGGTACTTAAAAGGTGTTTTTTACGGTGCTTCTCCAATTCTTCAAGTTTAAAACTGTAGGCGTTTTCAACCGACAAATGCTGATCACATTAAGAGCTTGGACAATCGACCCACTACTTGGTCAAAAAGTAAATGATTGACCTGAAAGAATGAAAAGTAAAAGGTCTCACTGCTCCATAGGAAGACTGTTGGACGGTCCCCTGATTTAGGCTTACAGAATGAAATATTGCTGATATTTTATTGAGCGCACTTCTTAAAAAGTGGGGAATAGATGTATACGTATTTTTCTATTTCTGTAAAGTTTTTTTTTATTTAGTAGTAGTGAAGAAAGAAATATTTACCTTTATTATCAAAAGCTAAATACGACATCCATCTGAAAGGAAGCATTATTACTGGCCTCAAGTTGTTTTTTAGTAAATTGCTTAACATCTTATCAATCGTTAAACTTATTGAGAAATGAGGATTGGAGGCAGTTTACTTAATTAGGGAATCCTGGTGAAACCAAGTATTTGGAAAAAAAAAATCAGAGAAAATAAAAACAAATCTGGCATATTCTAATCTTTCTGAAATAAGCTCATCCAATAGCACTAATGTACCATTATTTTTCTGCAGGCCAAACACTTTTCAGTATACTTCCTATAATACAGCTTTCAATCTTGGCAGCTATGTTGCTGTTCCTTGGCTACAGTTTCTTCACATTCAAATCGATGCAGCTTGCAGACTTCGTTGGTTTTCAGAAAGCAGAAGAATCACATCCACTATGAACTCCCTTAAAACATAACCTCCAGCTACTACATGAGTAATTCTAATAGACTATCCCTAATCATTATTGTACAATATGTGGGCGAAGCAGCTTCAATTTAATGTTAAACGTTTTTAATACTGTGTCTTCACTTACCACAGAATGACTAATCAGTTCATAACAGTTACAAAAGTGTGGAAGTTAAGACACAAACCATGTCAAAAGTAGTTCTGCACTTTAATGAAAGTATTCCTTGACAGAACAGGTCATGCCCTTCACCTTATTTTAATAATGGGTCACAATTAAGAATCTATCAAGTGCTTCAGAAAAGTCTGAGTTTGAAATGAAGTTTTTTTCTTAAATTAACAAAGGACTGGAAATAAAGGTTCCTGACACAATGAAATAGAAGACACAGAGCAAATGAGGCCTTCAATTAGATAACCTGGTGAAAGGCAAAAAAAAAAGTCAGACTGCCTTTACGAACAGAGAGCAGCACTGACACATGCCCCAGCGCCACAATATCGACCACATGGTGGAGCTGTGCCAATTGTGCACACAGAACATAGCATTTGGATTTTGGGCAGTAAATCACATGAGCTGCAAAATTATTCCCTTGAAGAAAAAAAGCACATGAATTTTAACTCTGAAACTGAACTGTGGAAGCCTGAAATAGTGTATGCCACAAGTGAAATAACTTTGTGGGGATAACCACAGCCATCTCTAACAAATTAACCTGAACGTCCAACAGATTGCAAATCTGCAGTTGCTCAGAATCAATTAGTCTTAGTGGCTCTAGGGACCTGGTAATGACAATAATAATACCCTGTGGCAACATCTATCACTTTTTAAAACCATGAATTAAATAAATAATAAAAAGCAGAAACTAAATACAAATAAAAAGCAGTACTGGTATCACTAACAACTTCAAAATTTGTTCTGCAATGGTCACTTCTACAGTACACAGACTGCAATCAACACAACTCCATTCCAAGCATCTAGGACACAACTGAAATGCCAGCTTACAGTTTACAAGGGACAAAAAAATCTCAGCAATTATTTCAAGAAAAAGAAATGAGCACAGGAATAAGAGATGTGCTAATAAAAAAAATTCCCCAAGACACCAAACATGCATTGAGTAATTGAGGGTATAATGTCTTTGAGCAACAAATCACAACAAAAGGTTGGCATCAAAATAGGCCCCATAGTATAATGCATGTCATTCTGCATTAATAAGAGCTAAAAAATCCCTATTCCCATATCAGCATGAAACAAAGCTGTCCATTAAAATTAGTTAAGGTGCTTAGTGCAATTAACAATGCCTTTGGAGACTGCAGAATGGCTTAATTTTATTTATTCTTGCTTTAGGTCTAACCTCTTTCTATCACATAGCATTTCAATTTCCATCACTCACTTTTTATGTGCAATTAGAGAGGTAACGAGTTTGGAGAAACAGCAACAAAATTAAAAAAAAACATCAAAACTGCACAAATGCCATACCAACTTCTGTTTACTTCCAGAAACACACGCAGCCTTCGACATGGTGTGATTAGTAACATGGGTTTAGTTACTTAAAATACAAACAAATCAAAAAAAAATTCAGTTTAATTAACAACATCTGCTTGCCGTTCTGGCAGGCTTAGAAATTCTTCACTGCTAATAGGCATGATCGTATTGTATTTGTTTATGACAGACCAATAACGTTTATGTGTTATACCTATCCTCTTACATAAACCTGCATATTTAGAAGTCCGGTATTCATAAACATAAACACAGTATTCTCCACAGATTCCTCAGCCATGTATGTGGCACCGCAATGGGAAGCTGATTGAAACGAGCTGACAATTTATTTGGAATGCACATCAGGATTCAATTCATTCTAATTGTAGTGAGGAAGTTTACTATTTTCTCGGCTTGTGGAAATAGGACTGTGCCACAATGAAGAGTTTTTCCCCCAGACTAAACCACACATCAGTGTAAGAACACACAGTTGAATGCAATCTAGTGCAAATAGAAAAAAAACTCCTTTGTAGTCCTTAGTAGTGAGCAAATGAAACACCTGAGGTTTGCAAGTAGAATGCTTCCTTACTAGAAAACAGATTTTTTTTTATTAAGTCAATTCCAAGCAGTTCTAAAAATACTGTTATGTAATTCCTATAAGACTTTTCTTGGAATATGGAAGCCTACCCTATCAGATTCTGCTCAAATAGGCCAGTGTTACCACTAATATAAGATAAGATAAGAGATAAGATCACTTTATTAGCCATATACAATTTCTTGCATTAGGATTCCGTACCCCAGCTTGCTCTCCATGAGACACACAGACAGGGAGAGAAACTTGGGGTCAGAGCACAGGGTCAGCCATTGTATAGCGCCTCTGGAGCAGCTGGGGTTAAGGGCCTTGCTCAGGGGCCCAACGGAGTAGGATTCCTCTGCCGGCTGTAGGATTTGAACCAGCAACCTTCCAGCCACAGGCGCAGATCCTCAGCCACAGAGCCACCGCTCCGCCCCCTTTTTTAAAGATATTTTAAAGATTTATAAAGAGATTTTAATATTAAGGATGATTCAAGATTCTGATCTATCAATTGTTTTTGACAGATTTGATTATTTTTCATTTTATAATCAGCAAATTGCTAATTGTTTTTCTTTTTTGCAGCTCTGCTCACAGCAACATCTCCTGTATTGGATATGGAATATTAAAATAAAATTGTCAAGTAAATAATTTGTCTATATGAGAATATTCCAAAATAGCTGATAACAGATCTGGTCATTACTATTATCAAAATGAAAGCCACAATGCAACGGAAAGCTCTAACAGACTTGCAGGCTACACACAAGAAACAGGCTTTAGCCTCAGAAGGAAGGAATGGTTTCCAAAGATCTATCCCGATACAAGATCAGAAAGCACTGGATATAGCTCACCAGAGCTATATCTCATCCAGATGCAAGTCCCCACCTTGCTGCCGAATCTCAACAGCACTTCTCCTAGACTGTTCTTGCCTTCTGATCTGAGTTTTCACTTTGTTTTCTAATCGATGAACAAAAGTACTAAGGTTAACTTCTGTTGTCTCATAGCAGTTTAATTTGTTGCATACTAATACCAGTTATAAATAAGAGGAGGCCATTCGGTTCACTTCTGGTCTTCGTTTGTGAGTTAGTAGCTCATTAAATCAAAGACCTCATCCAGACGTTTCTTAAAAGAAGTCAGGTTATGGGCTTCCACAACATGACTGGGTTGCTTGTTCCATACTCCCACAACCCTTTGGGCAAAGAAAAAGGTAAAGTAATGTCTCATGTACTCAGTACTTCCACTGAGTTCCCACTTGTGGGTCATGTTTCATTATCATTCTGAAGTACACTGGGTTGCCTTTGTCATGCTAGTTATCCTTGAATTATTGTATTTGGTCCCTTCTCCGTTCCAGGAGGTTAAAAAGGTTCTGTTCCTTCAGCCTGTTATTGTAGGATATGGTCTTAAGCCCCAGAATGTATCTGGCTACAGTCCACCAGAATGATTCCAGATAAGTAAAATCTCTTTGACAAAATGGCAACAAAAAATTTACACAATATTCTAAATTAGGCCTTAGTAGTGCAGAATATAATCAAACATCATCCTTCATTTAAATTCTATGCTTTTAATTATATGTGCTACATTCTCTTTTTTATGGCTTCCTCCCATTGTCTAGAAGATGTAAATGACATGCCAACAAACACTTCAAGCCTTTTTTCTAAGTAACAGTTCTAGCTCAGTGTTTTTCAGTTTGGATGTAGCTGTTTTGCTACCAGCATGTAAAACGTGCAAGTGTCTACTTTAAATGTCATCCAGTCTTGAATTACATCTAACTAATTCTAATTAGTGTTTGTCTGCACATATGACTGACTATACAAGAATTTAGCTCATTGATAAAATTTAGGAATAACTAACCTCTTGCATAAATCCTCTTAAACTGAGGATAATATTAAGATAAACCAATAAAACACACAATTAAATTATTTTGAACTATGATCCACTTTTTTTCATTCCAGAGAATTTCACAACATTCATTATTTTTCAGAGGCAACAAACATTTCAAATTTTTCCATAGTTGCAGTGCCTTTAAGACTAAAGCCTAAAAATAAACAGAAAATTCCACAACTTGATGAAACCATTCTCTTGCAGGCCATTACTAAGAAACCTACACAGAAAAAAAGAGCCATTAGCCTTTTGCCATTCAAAGGAACACTTCACTGTGCCTTCATTAGATTGTATCAAAGGACTCCAAGACTCAAGATTCGGACTTTACAAGAGCAGAATTTTAAAGCAGAAGCACATCACAAAACAAGAAAAACAGTCTTTGGGCCAGTGCTAAAATGATGCCAAAAAAAAACTTCAGTACATCAAAGAAGTAATGTTCCAACCAGTGAGCAAATTTTGAACATTTTTTGTCAGACTGCTGCGGAAATATCTGCTATTTTGCAAGTAGCAGGAGCATAGAGTACTTAAATACATTTTGTGAACATTTGGTACTCTGACAGAATAAAAAGAAAGAGCATGATGTTACAATTAGATCCAAATGTGCACATTGGCAGAAGCAGTGTTTTTGTGGAACGATAAATTAATAAAATGATACAAGTGCATGAATTTATAATCAAAGTCATCTGAATCAGTCCAGGGAAGAAAACTTCAGAGCAGTACCATAACTAGGACACCCTAATTACTGCACATATCACTAAAAGATAAGGGTGCGGAAACAAAATGATTAACTGAACTATCCTTGACTAGCAAATATTTCAGAAACTTTTCCAAAGTGATGAACCAACAAAAAAAATGGATTTACTGTGGTATACTTATATAGGTTATTGCGAGTTTAAATAGCAGGCAACACCTTATACTATACTCATTGTCCTAATTTAACTATAAATTAAAAGATACAAGATTTAACAAGCTGAAACCAAAGGAACAAGATCAGCATGAATTGTTATGTTTTGGGAACTTGTTCTACAGGTATTTAGATTATTCCCTAAAAAACAATGCCAGTTAATCAACTAGTCTTTTCTTCATGTGAAACAATTCAAACATTGAGAGAACAAGGCTTACATTATGGAGTTATGAGGTAAAGTTAAAATGCCAAAAAAAATATTTAAAGCCAAACAGTAACAGATATACATCTATATCAGACATTCTATAAAGGATTAGAATACTGAAACAAAGTAATGTACTATACATGTTTTTGTTCCCTAAACAGTTCCTGCCAAATTACAAAAAGAAATAAAAAACTGGATTTAGAGATATCAAGACATTTTTCCTGAGACTGTACAAATGTTTTACTGAGACTATAATTTGCTGTAAAAATGTATGAAGGTCGTTAGTGGAAGGATTTAAATAATCAACAGGTAAAAAACATGTAATGAAGATTTAAATAGTTGCACTATAAAACTCAATTTCATATAAACTAAGCTTTGCTTCAGATACAGTCCTACAGAAAATATTTGTAAATTACATATTAAAACCCAGGATAAAACAGAAAAATAAAAATCAGTGGAATACAATAGAACATGGAGTTGTTGCTAAAAAGGCAAAATATTTAATAGAGAAACTTTGTCAACTTAATACGTTTCATAAACTTTATAAAGACAGCACAGAACTACACAATCATCAGTCCATAGCCAAGTATTAAAACATAGCACAGTTGCGAATGTATCTTTTAATCTGTTACAAGTCCATAAAACACACAAAATACTTCACCGATCCCAATCTATAAAACACACTGGATGTTAACTGCCTTTGAGACACTGCTCATTCCAAAGGCATTCATTTGAAAGCAAGCAAGAGGCAGAGACAGGTGCAGCTGCAGCAGTAAGCGAATTCCTTTAGGGATTGTTTCATGATGCTCCCAGGAGCTCTAGGTTAGCAAGCCCAGAATAAAACCGTTATAGTCGATCTGTGATGCTGATTTATATCCCTCCAACTGATATTAAGGGGATGTCTGGAGAGTAGGGCTGGGCGATATGGCCAAAAACATTATCATGATAAAAGTTTTCATATCAGTCGATATCGATAATTATCACGATAAATGTCAAATCATTATTTCTTTCAAGTTTAAAGGCAGATTTTTTCTCCTGAGTGAAAGTTGAAGAAACCAGACAGTTAATTGGTAAATTAAATAACTCTTTATTTTAAGAACACAACAAAAACTTGCCAAACAGCAGAAACATTAGACAAATCTGAGGGAGAAAATATTTAAGTCTTTTTTATGTCAAAATATGCATGAGTAAAATTTACAAAATAAATATCTTAATAGAAAAATTAAATACTGCAGTGTGATAAAACACACATAGAAGATGGCTCAGACAGACTGCAAAGTTTAAAGTGCTCTGTTTTATGTCTGATCGTAAAAAGCCAAAATATCTCCAAATTACCGAAGTTGAATGACCTTTTCTGTCGACGATGTCATCGTCCTTCAAGCTGGTCGTTGGCAGCACTACATTTGCTTCAGTGTCGCTCATTTCTCCACTCAGCCACCACCGTGCGGGTAAACAACACCACGTTAGCTGCCCGGTCTGCAACACGCACGCACACCCGCGCAGATGCGCACATGCGCAAAGCATAAACATATATATCGAACATTTATCTAACTTTTGTTAAAATTATATAGAGGAAAATTATATTGCGATAATTATCGTTATCGAATCATCGCCCAGCACTACTGGAGAGTGCTTGAAAGGTAGCTTAGAGGACTCAATTACTTCACACCCCACATGTAGAAGAGAGCTTCTCACCCATGGAAACAGAACATAAGAAAATGTACAATAACAGGAGGCCATTCTGCCCATCTAGCCTGTTTGGTAGTTAGCAGTTAATCTTATCTAGCCATTTCTGGACAGAAACCAGGGTACTGGCTTTAACCACATGACTATGTAACTTGTTTCATACTCCCACCACTCTTTGGGTAAAAAGGCGCCACCTGTTCTCAGGTCAAGGAATGATAAAAGAAATGATCCAATAAATGATATGAAAAAAGTGTAAAGTTAAGAACGAACAGAACTCAACCATTGAATGACTATCCTACTGCAGGTGCCTGATGAGTTAACAGCTATTCCGAGAAGGAGAGGTGGGACAGACTGAATTAGCTAAAAATGCTCTATGAGGAGGGAAAAAATACACTCAGGTTCAACTTCTTTGATCTGTGGAGCCCAAGCTTGCCAATAGTACTAATCCAGCAATGCATATATAGTGAGAATACAAAGTCCTTAAATAATGCCACTAGAAACAATGAAATTGCAATCTTTGCGTTTCATTGCAGGTCACTGACAATATCAAAGCCAGTGATCATGTAATAGACTGAAATCTGAATGGACGTAAAATTATGTGGGAAACGAACTAACCGGAAACTGTAAGCCAACAAACTGGGTTCCAGAAACCAACACTATTTGAGTGATCATGTTTCTGTTGGTTTACTGTGTCCTCTTTAGGACATTTTAATCCATTTGTTCTATAGGGATCTACTGCCAACAGAAACAGCTGTTTGATGAAACAATTATCTAACTTTTGCTCTGTATTTTATTTTAAGGACTATAATTCGCATATTTGGGTTCTATTACAACATTTCTGAAACATTAGGCCTACACATGGCACAAGTGCAGCAAAAAAGAAAAGACCACTCAGGTTTCTAAGAATTCAAAATGTTCTAATACTTCTGTCTCGATACTACAGTATAAAATAAAGTTCATGCACTGCACTCTGAGACATTATAAAAATCTGCAACTCTACATTTCTGAAATGGAATTATGATTAAAACAAATATTAAACTGAATATTTTTATTTGTACAGTGTTCAACACACACACACCTCCTGGGTCACTCAACTAGGACTGTCTATAAAATCCAACAAATTAGACTGCAATCATTGATTACATCTTTACTCAGAAAGATTGCATTTTATATTAGAAAAAAATATAATGGCGTTATAAGACCATTACGTTGAAAGGAAAAACTTTTTGTTCTCTTCAGTTATTTTCCTGACAGATCTACTGTATGTGTAAGGAAAAAAGTTCTGAGTGTTTATCCTTATGTGAACTAAAGAAAAAGAGGGTCAGCTGTCAAACTGTCAAAGATATTTCTCAAAGCAAACCAGACCTCTGTGCCTATCCACACATTTTCTCCTGAGTTTTGAAATGAGCAAATTAGTCCATGAATAATTAGGTTGCTCGACCTAAATGATGCACCCATATCCTTATGTGTTAATAATGCATCCCTTGAATGAAAAGGGTACAACTTAAAGTATAAATGTAAGATTAGATAACTAATTTAGACCCTCTCATGTATAAAACAATCAAAAAGGCGAGGGTTGGACAGAGTCCCCTAAACAATACACAGTATATCTTATATCTATATATTATCAGAATAACCTGTTGAGGACTACAGCAAACCTGCATGACAGAACACACCACTCTCCACCTGCTCTCCAGCAGGACAGGATATCAGTCCAATGCAGAGAAAATTAGAGACTCAGGGAAAGAACAATCTGGAGCAGATAGTGAAAGCTAGCCAGTATCTGTTCAGAATGTGGAAGAAGACTAGAGCCCACAGCAGGGAAAAAAACAGACTCTGGAGCTGTGGCGTTAGCAATGCCTACCTGACATGCCATTCTGTAGCCTGTCCTAAGCAGGGTTAAGAATGATTAAAAATCATAATACAAAGGGATGCTGTATTTTATATTTCATATAAAATATGAAAATAATGTGGAGGAATCAAAACATTGCTGGAAATGCAATAGTTTCTCCCTTTTCACATCACGTTACCAGAGTAGACAGCTTTTAGACTGATTGTAGTATAATTTAGCATTTAACAGAAATGCCAAAGCACTTTCAGATCCATCCTACGGCAAATCTAAATTAGTTTCCCAGTCTATTCTTTGGGCTCTTACAGTACAGAGGTGCATTTTCATGAAAAGAACAGAGACCTGAAGATGTTGATCACCGAATGATAAGAACTGATTTTCAACTCCCACCCAACTTTAGTGCATAGAGTGAAAGGACATCTTGACACAAAAAGTGAACAAAGTCCAACTGTAACAGACAAGACAACTGCAACTAACCTTAATCTTCAGCAGCCATAAAAACACACAATCAGCTGAACTGACATTTGCGTGAAAATATGAAAATGAGTTCGAAACCAAGACGGCTTTTGTTATTTAGAGAACAAAGGACACAATTTAAAAAATACATAACAAAAAGGTGGTTCACCAAAAAAGGTACAGTATCTGAAATACGAAAAATCTGCCCTGTGTAGCATCATACATTTGACACTAAAAATAACTGGATGAGAATTTCAGCTGTTTTTTTTTCTGTATTTAAAAATGTCAGTCACTGCTGAATACCCATGAAATCAGATAAGATTACTTTGTATGTTCTAAAACAGCGGCACCATTATGCACTACTGTACTTTGTGTTAAATTTTCACACTTAGGTTAACTATAGCACACAGAAACTATAAAAGAAATATTTTGGCAGGCTAACCTAACCTATGACAAAAAATATTTCTTATCCACAAGAATGAAAAAAACTACAGGCATTCCTTCTAAAGAAATCACCTTCCTGTACCATCTGCTTAAACACCTGGAAGACCGAAAATGCAGGCAGCATTCCAACTGGTTTAAGATAACACTGCATCTTGTCTTGGCATACAAACCAGAACTGAGAAAAGAGGCCGAGAAAGACCTGCAAAGTAGAAGCACAAGGCGGTGATTATTCCGGAACTCAAGTTTTGTCTATAGACATGGTGGTTATACAGTTGTCCACAACTGGCATCTTTGTTTCAGAACTCGATGATCAGTCATGCAGTAGTCATGATGTCAACAATAAGAATATCTAAAAGTTTTAAGTGCTTATGATATTCCACTTTTCTTGAATTCAGGACAGGAGTGCATAATTAATCATTTGACATGTTCTACGTTACATCCTGAAAAGTACTGTGTGATTTTTTTTTAAAAAAAACGATAGTATAGCTTTAGCCAGCTCACCAAACAACAGCTAGAAGAACCCCACTTGTGTAAACAGATGAACAGCAAATGATACCTACAGGAACCTCTTCTTGCAAGTCTCCAAGCTCTAAACTAATCCCACATACTTTAGCGCTTGGTAGGAGGTTGGAATATTTGAATGTGTGACCAGGTTTACAAAATAGCTGACTTTTCTGTCACTGTTGGCTTTACGAGTTTTGTTGGCAGTGATGTGAATTTAATCATTAACTCCCACACAGGGAAGCAGTTTGTATTGAAGGCGTACCTACAGCCTTGCCATGCAAGTCAGCTCTCTTGGGGCAGTAGTAGTGAATGTGTATGGAAATCCTAAAGCCCTGGGTTTAGATTTCAGCACCCTTATCGTTGCCATCTGAACCCTTGTCTGTCGAGTTAATTACCCTGACATATATTCCAAGTGCTCTAGCTCAGTATGTACACATTTGTGTTGTGCTCCTCAGAGTTCAGCTTTGTCTGACTGGCTGTAATGTAATTAATACCACAGAAGTCACAAACCTACAGCCTCTGTGCTGAATCAGCATACCAGTTGTGCATACACCAGGGTTCATATACGAGTCCAGAACACAATTCAGATTCAAATTATTATAACATACCAATGAACTAATAAATGCCATTATGTTAACACTACAGACTAGCACTAAAGCACCCTGAGAAAACAGCTAGCTAATAAGATATATTTTCATTACTCTGTATTTTTTGTTATTATATTAAAGAAAAAGATATAACAGATCTGTTAACTTAGGAGTATGATAGGTCTTAGGTCATGTGTTACATCTCATGTTTGTCACTTCATTTAAAAAGCTTTCAGCCAGTAAAACAACTAATCTCAAATTTGAGAAGTGGTTTTCCATTACTTCTGTAACTAAGCAACCCTTTTAGTGCCCTTTGCATTCACAGGACAAGAATGTGATTAGTATTTAAACAGCCTGCAACTGGTGGTAATACTGCACATTTACAGCTTATTAGTTTCCCATGATTTCTCAAACCTGTCGTCTTCTTTCATCATCATCATTTGAAATCTCTTAATAAGGCTGTTTATAAATATAGGTGATTTTTCTAAAATATGCAATATAATTAAATTAGTATTCACCAATTCAAGGACTGTCATCTCTTTTTTCCCCAAATACTTAATTGGTTATGACTATTTTTATCATATTCTGATAATCATCACAATGATTGTCACATTCATACTATGATATAGGTTATTCTGTATTTTCTTTTTTTAACAGTAGTTATTTTGATATAAATGAAACCTTATAATACAAAAGTTTCTATTACCCTCTTAGCAAGACATCCATTTACACGTTTGTGCTGTGAGAAGTACTTTACATATTAAATGTGAACCTCAGAATTTACTCAGGAGAAACATGCATAGGACTCAAAGTCTGGATATTAACTGCAATTTACCTTTCGTTATCAAACTTTCTAACTTTGAGCTATCACCACTACTAGTTTAGTAGACTTCCCTAGTCATTAAACTTACCTTTCCCTTCCATTTACCTTAAACATGTTTAAAATATTAAACACAAACACTCTCTCAAACATTTTCTGCCTCAAATTAAAATAACTTTCTTGTTTGACTTGTTCTAAGGCTTTCCAGTAGCCTTTACATGCATTTTATCATCCCCAATCCTGTTCCAACATGAAAAAGACAACCTCCTAATTTTCAAAGAAAAGCATCAAACTGAAGACTGATTCCAGGTTTAACACCTGCAACTTAAAACACTGCAGTCTGAGACAGGATCAAACAGCACACACATATAATGAACACTAATCCCCGAGTCTATTTGGACTTCAAAGGGAAGTGAACTTGTGTTGCTCAGGTCAATAAAAAAAAGTTTCTAAAATTCAACAGACGGTTGAATCTGAACTGACTGCCACTGCAGTTTATTTGAAGATTCACCTCCCACAAACAGTTATAGACAATTTTAATGCAAAATAAGTAATCCTTACTGGAAAACAGCAGCCAAAACACATATGAACACAGTTCTTACTCACAGTATTGTTGCTTTACAAGGGAGGGAGTCAATATTTGCTGCCGTAACATAAGGACAACCTTTGTAAAGCCTCATATAGATGACCAAGTGACCTTAAAAAAAAGTTTCCTTTCTGAATCACTTTGTGAAAACATTAGGTAGGTTGCCTGTAGCTGTATCGGTTTATTCAAAACAAAGTTGGTATTTTCTTTTCCCAACACGCCCCTGAGACAATTTGACTATGTATCCACATAGTTGTATCCACAACTGTAAGCTCCTGTCTCTTTGGTCTTGCAAAACTAGCAAAAGAAGACGACAAATAAATTGAACTCATGTTTAAAAAGCAAACAAGCCAGCATATATGAACTGTTTCCCCATCAGAATGACCTAAGGCAGCCTATACTGAATCGTATGCAGTGCTAGTAACACGCTTCTTTTTCCTCAAGTCAAGGTATTATCTTCACACGTTCAATTCTGCCACAAAGGTACCCCATAAGGACAACATACCCACAGGTGTGTTGCATAAACAACAGGAGGCTATACCAGCTGACATTCCACCTGGACAGCTAGTTCACATCTACAGTATATATTACCTTTCCACAGCACAGAGGCAATCTACAGGCGACAGCTGCGTCATTCCATTTCAAGTTACCCAAACTCCAGGAAAATCCCCATCTCATGATAAGGGAAAAATACTCACTTACCCTCTGAAGACAGGATTTTTTCTAAACCATAATTTTAAACGCTGTACTTGTGATGATAATCTGATGGTATTTTCAAAGCTATGGAGATGTACATTTGTCAAAACATCTCACTTCAATGCTGGACAAAACCACTCTAGGCTAAACTGCATGGCTGAGATACAAGTTAAACAGGCACAATGATCAGAATCACCTGTCATATCTGCTTAAATAAACTGATGAAGAATGATGTATTATACTGCTTTACATATAGGTGCTTTGGAATCCATACAGTACTTTCAGTATAATCATTTTGTGTCTGAACTAATTTCACAACATGAGAAAATATTTCCTTGTAAAATAAAATGTTAACTTGCACTTGTTATTGGTGACTGAGAGTCATTTGTAGTTTTTTTTAATTTTACATCACTACTGAACTATATTCCACAGCTCCTCATGCTGTATTTGTCTTTCATTACACTGATTAATAAATGCCACTGGCTTTGTGTAAACAACAGTTGTAAAAATGGAATCACTGCCCATTAAATACAAAGGCTAGATTGTATTTTTACACGATTTCAGACACGTACAGTGGAAAGAGAGAACGCAATGAGCATTTTATTATTTGAGCCAATAATTGTCAGGAAACACCACTCCTTCTGTTCTCTTTATCCAATTCCCCAAACCTTTGCTATTAAATTAGGTCAATATACAGTTGTGTTTCTTAAAATTTATACCTGAAAAGTTATACAAAATGTTCTATAATTACAGCTTTACTTCATAATTTGTATGTAATCCCTCAGTTCAATAATCAAGTAGATTATTTTAAGAAAACAATGCTGTGAGTTTATTATATGATGCAAGATCTGAAAAAAATTCACTTTAAAAATCATTAAAATAATTAGGGATTTATGCATAAAATTATCTGAGGTTCTCAGACATCTCTTACTTGAGCTGTACTCTTACTTCTCTTACTGTACAGAAATTTACAATCTCTGATGTGCACTCCAAAAGACTCCAGAAACCTTACTCAAAACATAAATAAGCATCTATAAAGCAAAATGGTGGAGCAAATCAAATGGCTCAGACATTAAAATATATATTTTTTAAAATTTTAAAAATGAAAAGAGTTTTTATCGAGGAACTGCACTCTGAATCCTGAGACCAGCAGATTTAGATTGAAACAGAATTAACATACGGTGCACAAGAACAATCGTTTTCAAGGTAATATCAAACACAGGAAACAGGCGAACAAATGGAGCTCCATAATTTTCAGAAAAACAATGGCTTTCATTTCCCAGCATACTCCACACTGTCTGATAAAGTCTTCACTGCCTAATCCCTAAATGGCCGATTTAACCTCACAATCACACAAATCTTTCTATACTCTGTCAGTTTATTTTTATGAGGATAAAAAAATACCTACAAAGGCTCCCTTAGGAGAAAAGAAACAGGACCCAGTTACAGCTCCTCTATAGCTGCATTTCTAACAGAGGTTACTTCATTTTCCTTTAGCATTACCGAAGTAGAATATGAACCTCAGCACCTTTCTGCCATTCTGGGGTCATGTTTCGCCATTTACAAACCAGCAACATTAGTTACGGATGAAAAGTTTTCAAGAATTCAGTGCTCTGTCTCATTAATTGGAAAACTTTGCCCTAACAATGTGTGATGTCATCCCAAAACGCATGGATAACTCTAGGACGTGCAACATATCAAGTGTCTCAATAGTGTGACGGGAAGGGTTATTTCTTAGAGCGGTAAAACACTGTCAATATTTTTTTTAAAGTTCTAATTTATTTTAATGAAAGAAAAAAAACACCCAAAAGATCTTGGCACAAAGTTACCGTAATCTCTTGTTTGGCACTAAATAAAAAAGAATTAAACTAATTGAAGCAAAGGGATTCAAACTTTTTTATGCACGATTTCAGGGAAAAGGTTGGTTTATGTAAAATGAGGTGATGAAAGCACAAGTCAAGCTGCTTTACTGCAAACAGAAGTCTGCTTTTCACACCAGTTACATCTTTTGGGCAAAACCCCATTCTATTACTTGTTTCTACATGTGTTTCTTAACACATTAGAAATATGAGGATACATATACAAAAAACACTAGCTAGGAACATTAATTCTGGATCTCTGAACACGATTACAGAATTATATACAATTTGTGAGGGGATCCACAGCTGCAGAAGAGTGAAATAACCTCCTCACATTTTCTGCAAACTAAGATACAGACATATGAAACCATTTTTGTAGGATCACTAATATACACTATATAAAATGCCCATGCACTATACTATTCACAATCATAATACACAGCATGGAAGACACTGGCAAGCAACGGTGTTGATGCTTTTCGACATTCCTTTGATAAGGCTCTGGGATCCATGAACCCATTAGATATATCAAAAACTAAAATGGCCCACATTCTGACTTTTGAATTTTCTTACATGTGACAAGCATTAGAAATGCCACCTCATTTCTCTGTTGTTACAGTACGCATTTTATACTCACACTTCTCTACACCTCATCCTATACATGTTCAATGAAACGATCTGTGAAAAGCTGGAGGTACTGTATACAAGCATACTGATCTTTTGGAGAGGATTAATCTCTCCTTCTATGGGGCTCAACATCACCTCTTTAAAACCGCAAAAACAGGTTTTTACGAGTTCAGACCATTTTCTCAACTTGTTTGCACTGCTATGTTTTAATGATTTGTTGGATATGCAAAAATGTCAATCATTTCAGCTTACTCCTACAACCCTCATCTCAGCCCTAGAGAAAAGGAAAGTATATTTATGCCTCCTCCTCATCTCACAGTGTCTTCTTCTCACACTGCAACCCCACAATGGTAAGTGCAGGGATAAGTATCAGAAGGGAAAGTAACAAAACCATCTCTGATAATTTTACAACTGATTTCTGTGTAATATATGCTAGGGATTTGTGCAATATATTTATAATGTGCAATGCATCTTTTGTGTTCTGTACATTCTGGTTTGTTTTGTATCTTCTGTAATGTGAACCATTCTGTATACTCACTCACTTTTTACTGCACTTCTCACTGACTGTACTTATTGTATTGTATTGTTGTATTATTGCATCATTATGTTACACTGTGCTGTGTTGACTGTGCACTGCAATTTCCCTCCCAGGATTAATAAAGTATGTATCTATAACCCTGAAAACTGACACTCAAGGCAATCACTTCCTCTGCAAGCTCAGGAGAACCTAACTAAATCTATATCCACCAGAACCCACAAGCTCCTAGCCAGCTGTTGCCTGGGAAAATAATTCCATCAACACTAAACCATCACATGTCTATGCTACAGGGTCCAACCTGTGTCACAAGCAGAGGTCTTCACCGGTCAAGAGAGTCCTGCGGTTTCAGTGGATGAAGCCCATTTCCACCCTTAGCAGCTCCTGTAGTCCTCATCGAAACATAACATTACTGTAGCCATGGTGTGAAGATCTCCTTCTCAAAGGGATCTGCAAACAGCTTTGCATCCAGAGCCCACCTTACAGTACAAACAACTTCATGAGGTCCACTGCTTTTGTAAATGTACACAGCACATTTAATAATGTAGTCCCATTAAACACAGGACTTTTGAAACTGCTTTACCTCTTCATTTGCTTTGCTAGGAGTCTCATCAAAAAGCTAACTGTCATTAGCAGTTTTCAGCAGCAGCAGATATGACAGAATCACTTTTTTAAAGACAGGGGAATCTACACTCAACCCAATGGTTCAACGTTAGGCATTGCCCACCAATAACTTGGTTACATCCTCTGTAGTACGAGGGGGAGAATGTGGACCCAGTCTTGTGAAATAGCCGTCTCAGAGTCATTCATCTTCTGATACCCTGCAAGCCCAAACCCAGCAGTGTTGGGTCAATTGTGTGCTGGCACTGGAGAATCCCAAATGCAGTCAGTTAACGGCAAAGGGTCCAGTCAGGAACTGGTGGCATCTAGAACATCTAGACCACAGGGCTCAACATTAGATTTGCAGATAGTGTCGAAGAAATGAAGAGAAATTCAAACTTTCACACTGTATACTTATGGCAGGTAAAGCGCAAATGACAAACCACCTAATTGACTCCTGATCACAAATTTACAGTGGCCCAAAAGTTGCAAGACAAAAACAAAAATGAGCGCACAAACAAAAAATGAAAAAAACAAACAAAACACAGTGCACAAACAAAAGATGACAACACAAACACAAATGGGTGCACAAACAAAAAAAGAATGCAAAAATGTGTTCAAAATGGAAACAGGTTCTCTCAATGGAAATTGAATCTGCTGTTAGGCGAGGGCAGCTCTATACAATGCAGATTTTTGTTACAAATGGGGGAAGCAAAAGAAGCTTAAAAACTTCATCATATTATTAATCAAAGGTCAGTTTTGAAAAACTGAACAGATAAAATCTACCTTCCAATAATTAAGTTCATATTGTAATCATTAAGTACCATGACATTTTTGAAGAAAGCTTCTAACTCCATTCACAATCAAAGGAGCATTTAAACCTTAATTCATGACAATATAATACTTTCATGTGATTTACTCAGTGCCTCTTACCAAAAGGATCCCCAAACACATCACATATTAATCCACCACTGAAGTACAGCTCCGCGCTGCACTCCAGCACAGCAGATCAAATACAGAAACTCATTTGCCAGCTGAGTTAATGGGGAATTCGTCAGACTACTCAATCCACACAATGCCAAAGGGATCTTGAACATAGCACAAAACGGTTACTTAAAGTACATAGTTATGAACTACAAAAATAAACTTAAAGTTTCTATATTAGGGTGTAAACAACACATACAGTCTTTTTTGTGGTCGCTCTCACAGTAGCACCCTTCAAAAATAAATAGATACCGTGAGGAAAATTGCAGTGCAACAGCAGCTAAACACAGACAACAAAGCCACAGTGTAACGAATGATACAATAATAATAATACAATACATACAATACAATCAGTACAGTGAGAAGTGCACTAAGAAGAGTTACTCACAGTCCAGAACACACAAAGAACAAACCAGAACAGAACAGTACACAAAAAAGTCGTATCGCACAATATGAATATGAATATAAATGTATTGCACAGGTCCCTGGCATATATTGCACAAAAGTGGTTGTAAACGGGAAAGCCAGATGTAGCAGAGAGTTTACTGTTCAGTCCAGAAACAGGTCACTGTCAATGTTGGCTCTGCCCAGACGCAAGGTGAATGCGTTGTACAGTCTTATGGCAGAAGGCAAGAATGACCTCCTGTAGCGCTCCCTGTCGCACCGTGGCTGGATCAGCCTATTGCTGAATGTGCTCTTCATTTCCACTAGCATGTCATAGAGGGGATGGGAGACGTTGTCCATGATGGCCTCTAGTTTGGACACCATTCTCCTCTCAGCCACTACCTGCAGGGGGTCCAGGCCAGACCCAATTAGGATATTAGTATAAAGGATAAAAATTAGGATAAAAATATTAGGATAAAGACAACGCTGGTATTACTCTGTGGTATTTAAACGCCATTCAAAGAGGGCAAAACCCGTCATAATTAGGTCTTTTTAATTATAAATGAGACCTATTGTGAAAGTCAGTGAAAGTCAAAACCTAGGTGTTCTTTGGTTTCCATTTCAGCTCAAAACACCCCAGAGGGGAGGAGAGAAAACCTCTGAGGAAACAAGTCAAAACACAATAACGCACATTCCCAGAATTGGCATCTCAGGCCCTTAAACCGAGTGAAGATTATCAGTAAAACAAAATTAGGTCAGATATTTTTTCAGACTGTAACGGAGTTCAAAACCTGATATGCATTGTTACTAAATACCTTACTGCTACTCCACCCAACACAAGCCAACCACAGGAAAACAAAACAGCAAGGCTACACAAACAAATATCAAGTACAGTCACCACTAGCAATGAATGCTAATAAGAAGTGCCAACTGTGTTCTCCCTTGAAAAAAAAAATGTCCATTTGCATTTAAATGGATATTTAGATCTGTGATATGCATCTCATAGCTTTTTCCAAGATGCCAGAAATTAGAATGCTTTACACTCCATCGGCTGCGCTTCATGAGAGTCAGACAGATGACATTTAAATGGATAACACGCTACAAAAACAATTTAAAAATCATAAGCAGGCTTTTTATCACAACTAACCACCAAAAATGATAAAAGCACTCGCTGAGAATAAAAATGACGACAATAATCAGAAGTCTGCAGAGACTGCATAAGGGTCACTAGTTAAATTCAAGTCATCTAAACCACAAATCAGCCTGGATAAATGAATGCGAAACATGGCAATCTGCCGCTGACAGTCTAATTTAGAAATGAGCATTCCAGGAAGTTCACATGGGTTGTCCCTCAAGACCACTGTCTTCCATGAACCCAACGGTGACTCATAAGGTCAAGACAAGATCCGCACACTCTCTGGCAGTTTTAACAGGAGTTGTCTTGGCGGACGTTAGGTTATATACTGGGCAATCCAGTCCCAGTAAGCCCAAGCAAGGGCTGAGCAGTGGCTCTGTGGCTAAGGATCTGCGCCTGTGGCTGGAAGGTTGCCGGTTCAAATCCCGCAGCTGGCAGAGGAATCCACTCCGTTGGGCCCCTGAGCAAGGCCCTTAACCCCAACTGCTCCAGGGCCGCCATATAAATGGCCCAACTTATTATGAAAACATAGGTGTACGCTTAACACAGTGATAAATACTTTATGAACAAGGCCCTTAACACGCACAAATTTGAAGATTATCTTTTTAAAATTAGCTTAACCTGTGTGTATGGTCACATTGTCAATTTCCCCGTGTTTCTCTGCCATTTCAGACTTGCCCATGGAGATGATGACGGCACATGTGCACCATGAACTCTACATAGTCTCAATGGCAGACAGAAGCCTGAAACTACTGAAGACCGCAAGCAAAGGGAACATCTTCAGGCCAAGTGCACTGTTATGCGTGAGAAACTAGGGGTTTCAAAGGTCAGTTCCCTTTGGGTACAGTGGTTGTCATCTCAGTCCTTAAAAAAAAAAAACACTGGAGTTCCACCAAGAAAGACAAAATCTATCCTTGCTCCCAGCCTGTGCACCCAGTTACTATTTATTCTGTCTTAAAGAGCCATCTCCAGAGAAAAGGGTTTAAATCGAAAAGGGGATTGTGGATGTTGTTGATGACTCATCTTGGAAAAGCTTCAATTCCTCATGTACAGAGGCAGGTTCATTGTATAAAGCAGTGAAGACGTGTGGGAAGATTATTCTAAGAAGCATTATTGGATCCGCTTCTGTTGCTTTAATGTAGAGGGTCCACAGAACTATATAAAGGTCATAAAATTAACTTCTTTATTGCTGCATACAGCACAGTACAACATCTCATATAGGAGGCTAGATAGTGAGTCTAAATCTTTTCCACAGATTCATTTTTAATCAATAAATACTTCATTTGCCAAGCAGACTGCACTTGCTTAATATTTCTACATCCAAGAAAAATGTTACATAACATATATCACTGAGCTTAGATTTAATATTTTATAACAAATGACTCATACTCTGAGTAAACAAAGGGGTTCCTTTCCCATGGAGCTAATTCAAAAACTGATTATATAAAATTAAAACTATTCAATTCTGCTGCACTTCAGACACTCTTAAATGTTCTCCAACTGACTGATGTTGTAAAACTGTAAATTTTACATCTTAAAGCATCCAAAGCATCTAAACGAAATTGGAACATAAATCATTTAAGTACTCCTTCTTGAGATTAATAAATTGGAAATAAAACAGTAGACCTCTTCTGGAATACTTAATGTGGTATACACAGCTGAAAGCATAGGACTGGTAGGAGTGACTATTAACAGTACCACTGTACAATGTATTTAGAAAAAGAGACAAAACCTAACCACAGAATTCGATGACTTTACAATGATATTTTCTATAGCGTAGCAAAAATGATTTTGCAAATAAAAATACCTTATTAATATTACAGCATGTGATAAGCCTTTTAGCTTTAGCGGAAAGGTATTGATTGTTTCCCAGCTATCTTAAGAAGGCCATCAGCACACGGATGCAGGGCGGATCAAGACTGCTTGGCAAACAACTGTGGATTATTTCAAAACAAACTTGCTACCTCCGGAGTGTTGACTGACAAAAGACAGTAAACTTGAGAGATTAATAACGACATCCTGTGACACATTCAAAATTGAAAATTAAAGGCGATCCCCTGAACTGAATCTTAATGATTTTCCATTGACAGCTTATAAAGCCCATAACAATCAGCAACAAATCTTTTTTTTAGTGTTTGAAATAATTGTGTGAGACCATGGGTAAATGTTGGTTCTAGAAAATGGTATACTAAGGCTCAGGTGTTCTGGTCCTTAGCTTTATGCCATGCTAGCCTCATGATTTGACACAGAATTAAAGTTAAACAGAAACATCACACCTGATTCAAAACACCTGCTTAGAGAGGATATTCTGACTAGCAACAGGATCCAGATTCCTCACAGTGAAATTTGTATTAATTTAACTAGCAGAAAAAAGTTCAGACGTGCAAAGTGCTTTGAGATTTAATAAAATACTCAATTATTAATTATTTGGTCCTGGCTTAATTTCCCACTGCTGCTGGCCATTTACATGTTGCACACTAATTAGTATAGCTCACAGTTTCAGCGGCTGCAGGGCTAATGGGTCACTGGGTTTTCTGTGTAATTAGCATTCAAAAAGGATAGATAACAGGATGGCCAATGGAGTTCAGTTTTTAGTGAAAAGTTGAACAATTTCAAAGGGGTGTAGGGTTCAGAAATGCGAGGTTATGGGTTCAAACCCCAAGTGGGTCACTACTATCACACCCTTGAGCAATGTACTACATTCAGACTGTAAAGTAGCCCAGCTGTATAACTGGATACAAATGGATAAAAACAGCAGTGATATATTAATGATATGACCCATTCCTAAATACTATGTATGAACAAGTTATTTTCAGAAAATGCATATACACTAACATCAGCACCATCAATAGAAACCTTTTCTAAGAGCAAAACTCTTAACACCATATACCACAATAAAAATGGAAAATTACGGTCTCACAGAGCTGGGGCCCTGGATTCAAATCTGGATCTGGGGTTATCAGTGAGGAGTTTGTATGTTTTCCCCGTGTTCATGTGGGTTTCCTCCCACAGTCCAATAACAGACTGACAGGTTAATTGGCTTCTGGGAAAACTGACCCTGGTGCGAGTATGTGCCCGTTTGTGTCTGTGTCTACCCTGCGATAGACTGGTGTCCCATCCAGGGTGTATCCTGCCTTGCGCCTCTTGCTTGCTGGGACAGGCTCCAGCTTCCTCATAACCCTGAACTGGAAAGAGCAGTTATAAAATGGATAGATGGGTTACAGGATTTTCAACATGGACATTTATTGCCATTTTAGCAGCTTATAGGAGAGGAGGACAAAATGTTTAGATTAAGGAGGCCTAAAAGTACTGGTCAGATGGAAGTCTTTTTTTAAAGACGTTTAAAAGGACTGAAATAGAAATATAAAAGGAACTAATGTGCTTCAGGCACATCTACATTAACATTCATTTTAAGTACTAATGTTTGACATTTTAATAATGTTTCACTACTTTAATATTACTTCAGACTAATTCAGGGACAAAAAAAAAAGTTGTCCTTCCACCTACGACCCACCTTTGTGGTTATTAAAACGTGCAAAGCCTAAGATTTTGTGGCAAAATATATTAAGAGACATCTGTGATGAAATAGGACATTAAGAGGTTTTACGTAATCCAAGAAAAATTCCTATAAATATGCCTTTATGATGGCACAGGATGAAACCTGCTTATCTTCAAAGCACTTTCAAAATAATCCACATTATGACAAACAGACACAAATAAACAATAGGATGGTACATTTTGTTTGCCGGTCTGTTGGTTTTCTGAGAGGATATTGTGTGCTGGCACAATTAGAAAATGTTTTGCACAAGGCAGTGAGTCATTCCTGGTTTAAAAATGTCTGAACATGGCTGGTCAAAAGCCAAAACAGGATAACATTAACAGTCATCCAGCAAAACCACAAGTGAAAAATGTCATAGATTAAAACCAATTTTTAGTAAGACAAAATCTTCCATTTTCAAAAAAACAAACACCCTCTTCATAACATTTTTGTTCTGAACACTAACCAGCATTTGTAACTTTGAACTTCTGTTCTCTTCATGGAACAGTAGGTGAAAATGTGTTTGTGAATTTGTACCAACTACCCTGAATGCACAGTTCACCAATCAATAAAGACTAATCTTTTCTTTCTGCCAAAAACAGGAAACATCCACTGCACATTATGCCTAGTTATGTAAGCCAATGTTTTTTTCAGTGTGTAATCTTAGGAAAAAGACAACACTGACTTTTAAAGAGCATTTGTCTTCTTCGTGTCACATGAACAGATGGTACTTCTCAAAATTTTTGCTTAGAATTTTTTGCTTAGAATTGGTAAAGCGTAGATCATTTTTCAGCAGCAAAGGAAACTTTGCAGAACTCAGCATTAACACGTTCCAAACAAATGAGAACGAGATCAATTTTAAAGGCTCACGATCCACTCGCATTCCTGCGCTTTCAAACTTATGAGAGTAAATGATAATTTGGAACATTATTAGGAAGAACAAAGGAATATTTCTCTGAAAATAGAAAGATCATATGGCATAACATACGAGTAAACTCAAGTACTTCTGTGCCCAATCCTGCTATACAGGGTTCAAAGTCAGATCAACTTGTTCTTTTTAAAAGTAGCTCAAAAATATCTAATGTATCATTGCATTCTCCTGCACTGCATTTTATGAAGACTATGATGTGATAAGCATATTTCTGAAGCACAGATTTAAGCCAAAGTTTATAAGGATCCTGTTCTTTCCAGAAATTTCAGGAAAACACTTCAAAGACCATTCGTTAATCAAATGACCACTTTAAACAAGCTCCGTTTAAATGCGTCTGAACATGTCACATGCCTTCCTAAAAGGGAATAGGAAGGAAACATGCCATTATACCATCTTCAGAAACAGCTTCTGTAAGAATGCCCACTTGAAATTAATCTTTAAAGTAAAATCTATTGCTTGAAACTGGCTTCCTAATGATCTATTTAAATGTAATTTTAGTCACAAGCAATTAAAACACCCATCCTTGATAACTTTTTTTAGGCAATATAGTAAGATAACAGTAGCTGGAAAGATCTGTGTACCGAGCTCTGGAGGTTATAAATTGCAGGTTCAGTAGCAGCATATAGAAAGGTCACCTGTTCAAGTTGTGTGAGGGAGCATTCTATTCAGACATGAATAACAGACTAACTTCAGTGCTGTCGTCATCTGTGTCATGGCCAGTTATTAAGGCACACAAAGCATTATGTTCTGGTGACTTATATTCCTTTCTCTGGAAATATCAAGGTATCTCAAAACATTATTTCTGAATATTTTGGGGGGCACCATACCCTAAAGATACTTTTATCCTTTTTCTCTTTTACTATAGAATGGGAAGAGTCCATGAAACCATATTTTTCTTTAGACACATATCCTACCAAACACATGGCGAGAAATACATAACCTACTGAAAAGTTAACCCTCATTTCATAGTTCTAGCCAATTTAAATTCAGTGCTCATTTAAGACAAGTTTCCAGTTTTCTTTTACAAACCACAAAATCAGCGGTTCTACAGGCAACTTTTGTACTCTTGCTGATGCCTAATGTGGCCACAACCTTGAAACAATTTTTCAAGAAAAACGTTTTCACTGGAATGTCTGTTTTGCCATTTAAGAAACCATATTATAAAACAAACGTTTTCAAGACAAAAGAAATCCAAGGACAGTCTGAAGTGGGAATTTTTTTTGGCCTTTAGATTTGATGCATGAAAGATAAATTCTTGCATGTCTAGGGTTACACGGGGAAGCAAAACACAATCCATTGTAATCAGAAGAGGTCAAATCATTTTGATTTGTGACATATTGGAGACACCTAGCGAGTCGCTGTTAATGCTGACTTATGAGTTTGACACTTGTTTTCCAATTTAATGTACATTCCTACAGGACACGTCAACATCAGTTTTAACACTGGGGAAACCGGCTCCAAGAACCAATTCATCTGAATTAGTCGGTGCACAGAGATTCAAAGGTGTTACAAACACTCAGTGCACAAGGAATTACAGTTAAATCCGCCATAGGACGGGATTTGTACAGAATTTTAGTATTTGAATACCACTCGCATATATATATAAATATATTTAACCTTAAAGATGAGAATTCCATGTGAACTGAAAAAAGCACTATTAATAAATTTCAATCAAAAATATACGACATAGCATGAAGTCGACCATAAGCAAAGACTGCATTACAGTTCATTTTAATCAATGGAAAGATATTATTTAAAAAATCTTGGGTTTGAGATATGGAGTTAATATGGGGCATGGTGATGTCAGTATGCATAAGCCTTGTGAAAGACTTGAAAAATGAGAACTCGTGAAAATGCGTTTTTATTAAATACACATTAGCAACATTTAATCTATTAACTTGTGCAGATCAGTGCAGACACTAAACCTGTCTTTTCACAAATATCCACACATTAAGGCAGATCTATTTGAGACTGGGCAAGAAACTTATCACTGATATCCAACTCGTACTACTTTTTACCCCTTCTGTGGACAGTGTGCTACATTTGGTCTGTTTTTACAGAGATGAGACTGTCAGATGGCTTGATACCAATGATGTCACAGCTGCGTTCTAGGATGGCCAACACTGCAGTTTCCCTTGTCTCCATCTAGTGTAATATTGAAACAAGAATATGCCTATTACAAATGATTCAGTGCATCATAATGATTTAATATATCATGGTTTTACTGACGCTTTACCATGTAATGCTGGAGAAAACATTTAGTATTACAGATATAAAACCAATTAAAACCCTTTTATGGATCACCTGTTTGTAGAAAAACAGTAACCCATAGATTGACCACAATATAATTAAAATAGAAAATGAAAAAGCCAAATAGGACTGGCAGACAATTTGAAGGACTTTTAGAAATAATGAATATATCTGAAGGGAAAATACGTTAAGCAAAACAGGATAATTCTGTGACATTTTGAAATGCAATTGTTACCAGTCAAGAGGTAAAAAAGGTTAACATCTAATAAAAAATCATGTCAATCTCATTTCAGCTTCCTAAAATTTACACTTGACTCTTCAAATGCTTCTATGATAATAGAAGATCCAGAAAATAATATTAATATTATGAGCATGTATGAGCATTATTTTAAAGACACTATTTCAAGGGTGCCTTTCCAGAAAACAAATCTTAAATACCCCTTAAATCTAAAAAGGCATTTTTTTTTGATACAGGGAGGATACTTAAAGTAATACATTAGCAAAGTGAAGTTCCAGGGGGAAAAACATGCCTACTAATTAGAGTCCTTTTGGTAACAGGATATCCTCTGCAGCTAGCAGTGCCAGTTTGGCCTCAAAGACGGCCACACTGGGGGCACAGTGTGTGCTGAAACATATCTTGAGGTGCTATGATTTGTAAATGATGATTTGCTATGATTTGTAAATGATGCGCTATGATTTGACAGATCTCGAAAGACAATTATGACCATAACTGTGTCATTTCTACCACAAGGCTATGTTGTGTTCATCTAACAACACACTGCTACAAAACTATCTGGAGCGAAGAGGAGATCCTATCCACACATGTTCAAAATATTTTTGCAGCAAGCACTGCATGCCTGACAGTAGCACCACCTTTTACAAACAAGTCCCACAGTTATCTTTGTCAGCAGGCAATTGTTTTACTAAGGGAACAGTTGTTCAGAATGGCACTCCTCGTTGATTTCTTTGGAATGAGAAATTATTTTTCAAACTCACATTTGACGTGTTTTCCAGGATGCCGCGTGAATCAGTTTCTCTGTATTGTTTGGAATGGTTTTAGTTGGGAGTCCAAATCCTGACATTGCTACATCAGAGGGGATCAATCAAGAATATTTCCAACCAATTCTTTAGTGGAGTACTGCACAGTCTTCTGAAAACAGATGTGTATATGCAGTATTGTTGCAAGTTTACCAACAAACTACATCATGAGAAGTTAGCTGTAATTATTGATTACTTCAAAAACAAAAACTCGTTCTTCACATGATCTGCTTTGAAAGCTATCCTGTAAAGAGTATTTCCCCAAAGAAAGTTGAGTTCTGGCTGAGCTACTCCACAACTGAACATAGTTACTTTAGAAAAAACAAATTAAGAGCACACATTCTATTCTGAGATTTTACAAATTACAATCAGCTCCACTTTGGAATGTAGTCCACACTAAACATCTGTGAATCACAACTCCAGGATTGTTTTGAACTTTAAAAACCTAATGCAAACGTTTCATAAATATGAACTCTAAAGTAATACATTTGGGGTGTTTTTTTACAATCCTATTTTTATAGGGATTAAAGGTTTTAAGCAGCTAATGGGGGAACATCCTAATTACAAACAATGTTAAATCAGACCCAAATCAATATTTCCATACATGAATGTGCACACAACCCTTATGTGGTACCAGTTCCAGGCTCAATCCAATACTCTATATCAAAGCAAAAATTCTGTGGCTTTCTACTACCAAGTTGGCGATTTAACTGACTTTCTGCGGAAAGAATTGATAAATGGTTCATGCACTCGAGTTAAATATTCTTGTTCTATTTACCATAATGAACTAGTGTTATTAACAGAGGATAGTGCTATCCACACATTATAATCTACACTACCCCCTTCCAAGATAGATACAGGTATTGTAGGCTGAACAGTCCTTGTAATCAAAGTACAGAAAACCACCTTTACCAAAAGTGTATACATGTGTGCACATTAAACACCAGTAAAGAAACACCAGTTTTCAGAATAACAGAAAATGTGATGGCCCTGGGGAAAAACTGTTTTAGATCTGTAGAAACTCCCCATCTGAGGCATAAGAACTATGCTACTGGAACATTTGTGAATGCAAAAAGGTAGTGGTCTCCACCTTCCAGTCTACCTTCTTGGGGCAAAAAAAAAAACATAAAACCTTTTGACTCTGGGCTCTATCTGTATTGTTCAATACAGGGCTTGAGGTGGGTTTGGTGTACTTCTTGAAACCTTTTATGGCGAAGAATGAAGCTTAAATAGCTTGCAAACTACCTAAATAGGTACAATTAAACTGCTCAAACACCGCAATCATCAAATATAATAATAATAATAATAATTCAATCCGTGGTGAGGAATATCACTTTCAAGTGCATAAGAGTTACAAGTTCATTGTGTAAGGGATTTTAAAATGAACAAGTTGGGGTAAATCATTTTAAAAAGTGAGCAGTTGCCGTGATCCATGTGCTATGTAAAGAATCACATTCCCTCTGAAAAGTCATGCCACCAACGTACTTAAAAAGTTGGTGCCATGATTTTAAAAGGTAATCCCTTACACAAGTAACCTGTATCAGCACCAAATTAATTTTTAAAAGGATCTTTCCCAAACCCTGCACTGAACATTGTGCTATCTCAATGTACCACATTTCCCTTCTTTATTTGTCCACCCTTGTTTTGCTTATCACTTCTTTTAAAGAGATTTTGGAGTACGACAATCAAATATTTAGTGTATTTAATGAACCTAGTGGGAGGGTTTAGAGATGTGGACAGGACTCATCATGGTTAACAAGTTATTAGTTGTTACAGCCCTCTGGGTTCTTGAGAATGTTAACATAGCGGATTGAGAATAACTGAGATGCTGTGTTTCTGTCTCCTGTTGGGGCTGTGTAGTTTGGGTGCTTGGAGATATTCCTGACACAGCTGTTCAAATCAGGGGTCTGAACACTACATAAACCACAGAAGTGCCATTCCTGGCTTCTAGAAGACTTATGTCTATCACTTACAAAGGATCCTGGGGACTACAGACGGGGAGGCTGTTATAGGACACAGTGTACAAACCTCTTAGAGTGACATTCATTACCCTGCATACTCAATAGTGCTCAAGTCCCATACCAAGGGCTGAGCCTGTTACACAGCAGGTCTGCAGTTCATTTGGGCTGTGCAATGCTGCTGTTCACTAGTACACTTGAAAAGGCAGCCCGAATCCTGGGTTTTAATAATACACCAAAGAAGAAGTCACAGAGGACATGTTCATACTTAAAAAAAACAGGAATGCCCTCTCAACATCAGAATTCTCCATCTCTTTTTCTTACAACTTATTTCAGAAATGCTAAAAGGTACTATCAATGCATATTAAACATAACCCAAGGACCTAAAAACTGCATATGGCTTTGTGGGAATCTGGTCACCTTTGGAGTCACTATTGCTCCAAGCCATAACTATTTTACATAGTTCACATTTATCTTTAATAGTTCAGTCTTTTCTATTTCAGACTTATTTCTTCTACCTCTCGGCAACAAAGTCAGAAGTGCTCAAGACCTCTGGAGACAAGAAGTTAACAAAAAATAATCTGGTATTAGAATTTTTTTTTTTCAGTATTTGAACTGAGAAAGATATTGAGGGAATTGAGCCGATTAAGAACGTTACCCTACAGTATAAGTGAAATGAAAAGGTAATGGCAAAGTGTTACTGCATGAAAGCAGCATTATTAAATGCACAGTTAGCAGTAGGGCTGACAATTCTGGTTCAGAAAAAGGGTTTGACCCCAATACAGGTTAAACAGCGGGGACCACATCACGTGCAGCCATTTTCAGTATAGAATGGTGTATATTGAGAAGGCCTATGCATGACATTCCTGCTTTGCGTAACCTCGGATTTATTGTTGCAAACAAGAATCCAGATGGTAGTCCACACAGCAGAAACCGTCACATTTACCACAAGCCGACAACTTCAAACCACAGTAATCTGGAGCTAAGATCATGTGCCCCATTCTGTCGAGGGAGGATGCCAAAGCTGTGGTTCATACTCATTTCAAAGACGGTCATCACGGGTCAGGACTGAAAAGACGGACTCCTTTGTGCAGTCATTAGAGCAAAAGAAAGAGAATACGGAACATGTCGCGTTTCCCCACTGTCAGGGGTGCAACTTCAAAGAACGTCTGCGTCCTGCCCTTTCCTCTTGAGCTGACAGAAGCTGACTTTTACTGGCTCTCCATATTAAAAGAAACACCGGCCTGGAATGCATCTGGAGGCTTGACGTCGAACTGAAAGGTGTGTGTCCAAATTAGGCTGAAGAGGGGCTGCAGGGAAAGAGAAACGTTCTTGAACTGCAGAACAAAAGTTGCAACGCTGCTTAGGCTGAAGAGGAGCTGCAGGGAAAGAGAAACGTTCTTGAACTGCAGAATAAAAGTTGCAACGCTCCTTAACCTTGTGCCAGGTTTACAAATGTCACAACAACATGATATGACTGAAATCTGAGACATTCTTTTGCGCCAGCAGAAATTAAGCTACCGAGCACTTATGATCGGTGATTGTTTCCTATACTTTCATGTACACTGTATTCAAATATACCTGGGGCAGCACAGTGGTGAGATGGTTAGCACGGCTGTCTCAAAGCGCTGAGGCTGGGTTCAGCTCCGGACCTGGGGTGCTATCTGGGTGGAGTTTGCATGGTTTCCCCGCGTGCGTCTTCACTGGGTGCTCCGGTTTCTCCCACATTTCAAAGGTAGGTTACCTGGCGCCTGGAAAAACTGGGCCTGGTGTGATTGAGTGTGTGTATTAGGGTGTATGCGTGGGTATATCCTGCCCTGTGCCAGTTGCTTGCTGAGGTAGTCTCTGGCTCTCTGGTGACCCTGAATTGAATTAAGCGGTTAGAAAATGGGACGGGTGAAATATACCCTAGTATATTGGGTAAAGGTCTTAAATTTTTTTAAAAAAGTGTCATTAAAGTTAGCGGAGATAAAGATCACCATTAAAAGTTGCTTTGTTAAGAATAGGCAAATGCTGGGAGTACCCCCACTGGCATGTCCGTATAGACAGCAGGAAAAGCACAAAACCCCCAACTAATCTTTGTGAGTTCTGCTGCGTGCTTCTGTTTGGATTAACACTGCTTTGCCTCGTGCCTCACAGCACCCTAAGGGGAGAGAGTGCTGGCTGCTGCTGGCCCGCCTGTCAAAAGCTTAATAGTCAAACAGGCGTTGTTTTTGTAAGAGAGAGCAATCCTGCCCATTGTCTTTAGATAGCGAAAGGGGGAAACGAGCCTGGAATCCTTTCTGTTCAACACAGAGGTGCCACAACTGCAAAGCAGCAGGTTAACCTTCCACTCCTACTCGTCCAGACAGCGACAATCCTTTCTTTAAACTCGAGTGCAGACCCAAGGCAGGAGTTTTATGCACGGTGCGCTGGGGCAAGAGCCGATTGTTGCGTTTCATCAAAGGCCCGCAGAAATGTGGCAGAAAAGGCAGCCTAGATAAACACAGCTGAAACCTCTCAGTCCCTCACTCCCACATAAAGCAAAACAGACCAGAGCTGCCGAGATTCTTCAGCCGCCCCCTCCCTGCGCTTGCTGAAGCCCACACGAGAACATCTTTTCAAGAATGCCTTTACGAAATCTATTTTTTTCCCCCCCAGCAGACTTATCGTTAAAAACTACCCCACTAAAGCAACTTTACAACATAGGATAGTATTAAGTGAGAGGAGGATTGCTCCACACTCCAACAACTCTTTGGGTAACAAAGTGTCTCCTGTTCATGGTTTTAAATGGACTTCCAGAAACAGGAGGCAATCTTTCGCCAAAGGGCAAAGAAGGTTTTGGACTAATTAGGTGAACGACACATTCCCTTTCCAGCCAGGTCTTCTAGTACATTGCAAAATTATTTCAATTAACTCTTTTTGGATTTCTGGGGTCTGGAAAGAATTGTCATTGGCAAAAGAAATACTTCTGGCCATTTGTCTTGCCTGACACTCAGTCACCTAACATGTATATTCAGGATTTTGTATCAAGTATAAAAGGCAAGGCAGCGACAACATTAATTTCAATTTTAATATATTATAATCTTTTAAAAAGTTCCCATTTTTTATTTCGCTTTAATGATATTAAACCATTGTAGCACAGTACTAACAAATTAAATGCTTCCTACCTTACTGGTAGTCAAGCTTAGGTAAATGAATGTTTGAAAGAATGAAAACTACAATGTTTACCTTATAAACACTGACACATGAACTTTACTTTGTATTGATTTGTTGTGTTGCTACGATACCTTGCATTCACCCACTTACATTAACTCACAAACACAGAAAGCATCACACAGCTTTTTTTTTTGTTTTCCCACATAGGTTGCTACATACTTTACCACAATTACGTACATTTTAATAGCTTTGTTCGAAGTTCTGAAAGGTTAAAAGAAATTGGGTCTTATGTGGCGGTTATGCCGTTTTGTGTGTTGCACCGTGTCAAAAAAGAAATCTCGCATTACCCCGGGGGAGTGAACTCTTTCTGTGCAGACCCTGTCCTTCAGCCTGTTTCATCTATTTGCCTCCATTATTCTTCTGTAATGAATATAAACAGACAGGCCCAATGCCTAATCATGCAAACCGGCCTGATTACCGCTGACTCACAAATCTGCCCACATTAGTCCAACCTAATGCTGCTGAACTAACAAGAATGTTGAGCAAACAAGTTACATTTACACACTGATAATGAAACCAATGTGTAACACTGAGCTAGATTTGAAAAAAAAGGTCAGACGTAGCAAATCAGCACCATGGCCCTAATCCTCTGTTTCTATGCTGTCACCGGCAGCTCTGAGGCACCGAATTCTTTGAGCGGGCTCTCCAGGGATGGCTTTTCGAACTTTTCGATGGCGTTTCTCCCTTGTACCCACAGCACCGCTGTCGTGTGGGAGAGACGCGAGGCAGAACTGGTGTGTGTGTGTGTGTGTGTGTGTCTGTGTGTGTGTGTCTGTGTGTGTGTGTGTCTGTGTGTGTGTGTGTGTGTCTGTGTGTGTGTGTTTTGGGGGGGGGGGGGGGGGGGGTGGCGGCGCACATTACTTAACACAATAAGAGGAGGCGTGCAACAAAAAAACAGGATCATGCTGGGAAGCTTCCTTTTTGCTGGCCTAAGCTACAATTTCTGGAACACAAAAATATATGTAACAAAGTAATGAAAGTACACATTACAGAACAGTGCCCACAGACTATAATAAAGTAGAATGACAAGTATTATTATTACAAGTATCATTTCCTAACAGCTTCACCCACTACAGGGCTACAGGGGAGCTGGAGCCTATCCCTGTAAGCAATAGGCATAAGGCAGGATATACCTTTGATGGGTCACCAGTCCATCACAGGACAGACACAAACACAAACACGCTCGCACCAGGGCCTATTTCCCCCAAAAACAGTTATCCTACCAGAATGTCTTTGGATGTAGGAGGAAACTGGAGCACCTGGTGACAAGCCATGTGAACAAGGGGAGAACAAACTCAATTATTGATATTTATCATCATAATAAACAATATACAATTTTATTTGTACTTTTCCAGACAGAAGAAAGGACAGGGATAGAATGCCTAAATCTTGCTTGCCCAGAATTACTATTTCAAAGACAGACATAGGCTATTCATGCTGGAGTATTTTGCAGGTGTTGTTTAAGTCTAATTAAAGAGCAGCAGAGATCAAAACATTTCCCTTTACTACTGATGAACGACTAGTTGCCTGGCTTCCTAAAGTTATCGGGCAAGAGAACTGAAACTACGTTTAAGCTGCGGATGTCCATTATAGCTGCATGACACCGTACTGTGTGATGAAATGCTCAACAATACTGCTGGTCACATTAAGAGCACTACTGAGCTTCTGGCATAAGCTCCAGCTATAGAATCGTGATGCTTTTCCTTATGCTTTTATCATTCAAAAGAGTGCTGTGCTTACGGGCGTCTACAGAAGGCACTTCAGAAAACACAACAGAGCTTGTTTATGACAGGCCTCTATAGGGCTTGTTTAAATACGGAAATTCTAAATATTTACTTTAGCTGCAAAGTCTCAAAAATAAAGAAATACAAATGAAAGTGAAGAAAAACATGCAATTATACAGGCTAATACTCTGCGAGTCATTGGTCCGCATGATACCAAAAATACAATGAGATCAGAGGTCTGAGCTAAATGCACTGGTGACTAACGTTTCAGTAGTATGTGCTTAATCTGTAATTTCAGTAATTTATTACCAGTTCAAAATAGCAAAGGTGGTAATTGATTGAATAAAGCAAAAATATCCTGGAAACCAGAAGAAATAGTACTTAACTGCAAAGAAACTTCTAGGATACAACAGCAACTGAATCACACCCCCCACATGGTATTTTTCTCACTGTGAGATGAGGTGTAATATTTGTTAAATACCACTGCATTCCTAAAATTGAGTTTTTAATGTACCGACTAGGGAAATACTCTGCCACCTGCTCATAATAAAGTCCTGTTTTAACTTCCACTGAAAACAAGCTTCCTGTTGCTCAATATCGACACACTCCAATGTGAAAAATGTTCTCATGATTTCCAAAAAAAGCAACATGCAGCTTCTGCTATGAAGATTCCCCATGACACAAGCAGAGATCGAGACTTCAAAACAAGGAGCGCCTTGGTAATGAATAACCAGCCTTTTGCGGGAAACAAACAGGTTTTACCTGGTAAGTGACGGACAGCATGTAGACAGCATTCCTTACATGCGCAGGGTTTTAGATTTTTAACCAGTTGGTTCAAGCTCAAGAACAAAACATTTTTCAAACTAGAAAACAGTGACTTGCACTTGATTAGACTCACTAAACCAGTTCAAATCGTTACCTTGTACAACTACCTTGAGTCAAAGATCTTTCACCGCATGTTCAAAGGCAAATAAACCTGATCCCTTCCACATCCAAAAACAGGGAGCTTTTAAATACAGCAGTCCCCATATTTCATTTCCAAATTACCTAGTGGTGTACTACTGGGCGATGAATACGAAAGCATTAATGAAATACCACCTGTAAACTCTTACCAGTTTCAAGTATTCTTTTTACACGTCATCAAGTAGCTGCACTTACTTAAAGGCAAATGATGTCAAAGGATGTCACTGAATGTGGAACGTACCTCTGCCAAGGTATCAATCGGGTTAAATGACAGGTAGCTGCCCAGGATGAAAATGTTTAGGGAACCCCACCCCCAACCAAAAAAACTAAATTATTATTTTTTATTGCAGTCATGGACAATTTACAGAGATACTGACTACACATGCCACCATAAGGAAATACACTGAACTCTTCAGCATTCTCAAACATTGCAAAATAAAAAAAAAAACGCACTGCATTCTGGGAGTGAGAAAGCGCAGCAAATCGGTGTGATAATCATATTGGACAGATTTGTGTTCACACTGAAGGAATAGTCAGACCTTACTTTGCTACACATTTCATAATTTAAAAGTGCTCCCAGTTACTAATGAGCACTTTTAAAGTGTCGGTCTGACACTCGCTCCATCTGTGTTGTCTTGGAGACTTCTAGGTGCGTGTGAGGCAGCAGTGTGAAACTCGCGATCAGCTATGTATATTACACTACCTTCGCTATAGGGTATTCTACTGATCAGGAATGTATTTTTTCAATCACAACAGTGTGATGTTATTGACGGACAGAAGTCACTGCCAGCTCACTGGCAACAAAAGCTGCTAATACCTGTATTAGGAGGCTGGAAATTCCCATTTGACTGGCCCAGATTAATATTAGGATGAAGATCAGATCAGATCAGATATTTGGCTGGGACGGATTTCAAGAAGAGTGTGGCAAAGTGGTTAACACTGCTGCCTCACAGCGCTGGGGCCCTGGGTACAATTCCAGACCTGGTATGATATCTGTGTGGAGTTTGTATGTTCTTGGACTCGGGTGCTCGTTTTCACCCACAGTCCAAAGAAATACTAGTAAGTTATGAAGTAGAGTTTCTGTGGAAATTGGCCCTGGTGTCAGTGTGTGTGCGTCTGTGTCTGTATGTCTGCTGTGTCATGGACTGCTGTCCCATCCAGAGTGTATCCTAACTTGCGCCTGCTGCTTGCCAAGAAAGACTCTAGCTCACCCACAACCCTGTATTGGACAAAGCAGTTAGAAAAGGGATGAATGGAATTTCAAAGAGAAACCACTTGTTAACAAATGAAAAGTATGCATAACAATTAGAGCGATGAGCCACTCCAAAAACAACAAAATCCTGGGAGAGTGGAACCACTCCTACACTGAATTTCAATATATCATATGTATATGTGAAGTGCAAGCAAAAGAAAAACATGTTCATTCATATTCTCTTGCCCTAAGGTGTGGGTATAAGCATAATGAATACATAAAATGTCAAGGTTTTCATTTTTTTCATACATTCTGCTGATTATTCCGCAAATCAGAGTTTCACCTATTAGCAAAGGTACAAAAATTAAATATTAAATATTATTAAAATATTATAATATTATTATAAATTAAATATTAAGAAAAAACATTATATCAAAACCAACAATAGAAACTAAATACTTAACAGAAACAGCATATAATCAATTAATCACAGAGGAGAAGACGGATATGAAGTAGACTGAGCTATACAATTTATTCATTCATCAAATTCCTGGTAAACAAATACTGATGGTCTATGCAGCCAAATGTTTATATATACTTATACAAGATATTAGGTATAGATATATAAGTATATATCCTGTTGTCTGTGATTTCATGTAAAGTATCACACTTATGTGCTTATATATTTTTAGAAGCAAAAAAATAGTATTTATCCTGGTTTACACTCCTAAAAAGGATCATACTTGAAGAGGAGAACATCTGCTTTTTCTAAGACACGCAAAGTGGAATTTTCTCTCCTAATGTGAAAGGCCTCCCCATTAACCTTGTCATTTCCTAAAAGCAAAAGCCTGCTCCCATTCATCACTAGTTTCCTCCAGAGCATCCCAAAAATTCTTCCTGTCATCTCGTTTAAATGCTTTTCATTCCTTTATTTCCATTAAACCCACTATGTCATTTGTTCACAGAGATTATGGACAAATACCACAGATTTTTTTAAACAGTAAGGGCTTAGAACTGGTACATTTTAATGGAAAAGAGGGGAAACAGAGAGCCCCTGAAAGGCACAACTCCTAAAAAAAGAACAACTTACCTAACAATGACTAAACCTCGGTTGTTTTTCCAGATCCGAGGTAACCTGCTCTGCAGAAGGGATTTACAACCCAGCTATTCTACCCCTCACATTTTTGTCCTTGACTTTCAAATACAGGAAGACATAAGATTTCTCTTTGACAAATTTTGGAGAAAAGAAGTGCGAAAACAATTCAGCAACCTCATCGTTTTAGATACAGTACATACACACAAATCCCACATTACTATTAAAAAGCAGAGGAGTTCTCAGAATTCCTATAAAGATCACATAGGCTGCACTATGTATTAAGTAACTTCTAGGGAAGCATTTATCAAGGAAAAGAGCTATGAAATTCATCATGCGCCATTTCTTTATTTTACTTTTCGGTTCTGGCATTTCACTGCCTAACTTGTTTGGGTGTGTGTTGACATTTCTCTTCCCTAGACAGTCTGCAGAAGCAATATAAAACGCTAAATTTAGGATACAGTTGAAGTGTCACATTTAAAGAAGGGAAGATTATGCCAAAATTATTCAAGGCACTGGTTAAGACTTCACCTACAAAACTGTACACAATACTTGGAAAACCCACAACAACAACAAAACATATATACAGTATTGCACCTCTAGAATCGGTCTAAAGCTGAAAGTTTTTCCGGGCTTAGAAAGCAATGTTCTGTATATACCAGGGTAAAAGAGCTGAACCATTTTGGTCTGAACCGGGGGAAATCAGCAGCTTTATTCAAGTATTCAAAACCCTCAAAGTTCCAGACAAATGCAACCCAATGGACTTCTTCAGAATCAACAGTGAAACACTAACTAGAGAACACAAGTGGAAACTACAAGGAGCGACTAGGAGACTTTTGTTTTTATATCAAGTGTTTTGGGTGTCAGAAACAAGATATCCAGCCATGCTGTTGAAGCCAGTAACCTGTTTCAAGAAACAGCTGGACAAGGTCCACAGTCCATAGCAAACCAAACAAGCTAGGAGGACCAAATTTCCTCCTCTGATGTCTAACCTTTATTATGTTGTTCGGCTCAAATGAAACATTTCGACGGCAGCGCGCTTTGCAGGCAATGGTGCGGGCATGTGAAGGAAGTTTAAGTGCTGTTAAATTTGCAAATTAATGCACAAGTTAATCCATATAAAATTAAAGCTGTCACATGTCGTCAGACACCCAATTGACCATGAAAGTACATTAACAGAATCTCTTGCAGAGGTCGCTGAATCTACCAATTAATGCTACAGTTATTTAATAAAACAGTGGCAGTAAGAAGTGACAGCAATAAACACATTTGTTAAAGGGAAAGCACCAAGAGAGGTTTTAGAGGAAACCCAAGGAAACTATTGGGTAAGGCGATTTATGAGAGACTTTTGGAGGTGAATGAGTCGCATCCCAGGGGAAAATCAACACAGACTTGCAAAAGGAGAACAAAAAAACCTCTCGCCACTGTTTGAGGAAATAGCAAAAAACATCAGAAAAGCAATCAGAGGGTGGCATCAGAGCAGTACAGGAAACACCCAAGAAAACCATGGCTAGGATGCGTAAATTATGTAAACCAAAGTGCACAAGTCACCTGTCACTATATTTTTTATGCAGAAAGCCTTTTGTAGATATTTAGTCAAATCCATCTCAAACTCCTAATTGATATCATGGTTATCTAAAGAAATGTGGGCTGAAACATGACTTAAGAACACATATGTGCAAATAAAATAGCAGGTTCCCTATCAATGCAGAGACCCCTTCTGTAACTAAGGGAGAACAATAATGAGGTGATGGCAAAGCCTCAGCCAATGGACCTGCTTCTGAAAGTGCCCTCTTCCTCCTGGAAGTACGAGTCTCTTCTAAAGCAGCAGTCTTTCTTTGTTCCCTGAAGAAAAACTTGTAAACAGGCCCCTCAACAGGAAATAAAAACGATGGGCAATTTGCCTACAGTGAATTATCAGACCAAGAAATCTATCACAAAGTAGTAAAAAAAAACTAAATAATATTCTAAAAAATTTCAACTGACATATATAGGTTAAAAACAGAAAAGGTTCAATTAAAATTAACTGTGATGAAGTGAAATATCATTCTACAGGGGGAAGAAATGTCCATTTTGGAATTGATTGCCAACTAAAATCTTTGATTCTACCTCTACAATTACAGTATGCAGAAATTTGAATACTGGACTACTTCATGTCTCCTTTAAATTTACTTCCAGAACTACTACAGAAAACCTCAATACCAGTCTATTTCCATAGTCAGACTATAGAATCTGAGGCCATTTTGCTTCGTTTCCAGTTCTGTATTGCAAGAACTCTAAACAATTTAAATAATCAGCACCACCAATTCATTACTTTATAAGTGTTATGATTCACCTCTGACTTACATAAAACTCTAAAAGCTGGCGTTATCTCCAGGAGTAGTCTAACAAAATCCCTTATCTAAAAAAAGCAGAAGTCCTTTACAAGAGCACTGTCATTTCCCAGGCCTGTCAAACAGTAGCTAAGGAACATTACAGAAGACCGGTATTTATAGCAGCAGGTACGAAGGTACCACTTATACTTAACTTAAAGACTGGTTGAGCAGTAACAGCCCAGTGATGCCTGGGCTCAGGTCTGGGGCAGATTAACAAGCTTGCATCCCATCATCAACCGGCAGCCACTGGCACAAATGGGTTTTTGCATTAGTTCTTTGAGCTGCTCAGTAGTTGTGATAAATGGCTTTTAATGGCCTGCAACCTACAGATAGACCCCAGGCAACAGTTATTAGGTAGATCCACTTCAGTACAGAACAAAATGTTGCTTCCGTAAGAAAACTACATGAACTACACAAATAGTGTGAACCCAACGTCCTAATTCATTCAATAACACTGCATATAACACAGCGAATGAAAAGGTGCCAATTCAAAAACTTTTTGAACACAAATACAAAATGATTTGGTCCAAACATTGTGTTCTCCTGCATTCTAAAGGTATGACAAAACGCACTGTTTTATTATTAGCTTTCAGGTTAGGTTTCTTTCTACCGAACGATGATGTAAGAATGGCACAGAGAGGAATAAATGGTTTCATATGGAGCAAGAACATTTTCTTCAGGTCAAAGTTCTCCAGAGGAACAGATATAGACAGCTCTGTCAGAAAAGGGGGACTCAAATGTAACATGATAGCCTTGTGTCCTGGAATGTTTAAAGACTAACTGAAAGTTTGCAGACTGAATACTTAACTGAAATGCAATTATCTGTACATGCAGAACCTGGCAAATACATTTTTTTTTTCATTTGCTCTTAAAACATTAAATGTATGCATTGGAGCACTGGTTCCCATAAGAATGAAACATTTACATACATGAATGAGGTATCATTAATTGTAATGTTAATGACCTTTAGCACTCTGAAAACAGCTCTACAATCATCATAGAGAAAACTTTCATAAGCACTACATTTTATGCTGCCTTAAGAAACAGCATAAAACATGCTAACCAAAATATTTTGAAATATGTCTTCCACAGTAGCAAGGTTATTAAAACCGTGGGACATAATTCCACATATTTGGCATAGTATTTTTTTTTTGCAACATAACATTATGGCCTGGCCAAAACCCAGTTTTTAAACACTTGAGTTTGGTACCTTGTCTAATGACAGGATATCTTAGCCAACTGAGGCTACTGGTCAACTTCCAAAAGAAACTACCCAGAACCTAATAGCTCTTGGGCAACTGACCAAAGTTTTGGTCCTTCTGTCTATAAATGGGACAACGTGACAAATCTAACTGAAATATTAGGTTTGAAACTGACTACACGGCCAAAACCATACATAAGAAGTATTTTTCATCGTGATCCAATTTAATCATAATTCCAACCTTTAAAGCATGGACAAAAGCATTTGTATATATCAAAATATGGTATTGATTAAGTTTCTTAACATGTTGCTAATACTGTGTTAGTCACAGTTGCTTATTTCTCACTGTTTATTGGCGCAGTACCAGTACATTTATTGTAAACTTTAACTGGCACATACAATAACAAACGTGAGACATTTCGGCTGGTTATTATTAAAACTTGAAGCAACAAATCCAGCCGTCTTCCGGTCGTAGTTTCATTACATACCCAAAAAGAACATGCCCATTCATTACATACCCATGGACGTAAAAAAAACTATGTAAATACAGGCGATTTTTTACACATTCGATTTACAAAGTCATCAGTTGAGATACTTGAGTGAAAGCGGAAATGCCAACCACGTAAAAATTCCAGTGTTTTCAGGTATTGTATGTCACGTGTATAAAGTGTATTATTCTTGAACCTGCAGAAATAATGGATCACCAGTATAAAAAACTTCCCATTAAAACTTTACTAACACAATAGACGTGCTATTTGTGGTGCATTTGTTTTCACATCTCTTGCATTCTTTGATGTTTAGTGATTGCTAAGGATTATACTGGCGGCCTTCCCGGCGATAACTTTAAATAAAGCTGTAGTACACGTATTTCGCTTGGACTACTCGTGAAAACACATACCAGCGAACTTCCGTATGCAGGTTGTCATATAAAAAATACCGCTTTAACCGACTGTACTATCAAGACCAACAGCCACCCCTTTACTTGACAGTGGCTTGAGGTGTGACAGAAAAGGGGGAAAATGAAACTTCTCACTTTTCCTCACCTCGTTGGAAGGTATGCTGACAACACCTGTAGATCTGCGCTTCTCCCGGAGCTTCCTTTTCTCTATCTGCCCCTTTCCCTTTCTGGCGCTGGGGCCCGAGCTCTTGCTTTTCTCTTTGCCTTTGCTGGAGATCGATGCCGGGGACGGGGACCGATCTTTGTCGCTGTCGTTGCACACGATCATCCCGGCGCACTCGGGCTGCGGGGTGCTGGGGACCTTCTCCGGCGGCGGAGGCTTCTTCAGGTTACCGCCGGCAGAATCGCCTCCCCTGCCCGCTGCCGCCTGGTGCGGGTCATCCTCCATCCTCCTCAGGGCTGAGGAAGACGGGGAGCGAGCCATCGGGAGAGAAGAGGAGACGCAGTTGAAAGAAGAAGAAGAAACAACTACGCGATCCGGATTCCCATTGTTGTTCAACTCGCCGCCCGGAGAAGTTGCACTTCTCGACTCGCTGTTGCTCGTCCCGACCGCAGAAGGTGCCGCCGTGTTACTGCCGCTGTTCCCACCGGTAGAAGCAGCAATATCCCCAAGCATTTTAGCCCTCATTTTCTCTCGCTTGGCTTTCCATTCTTCGAGAAAGTCTGTCGTTGTACTTGATCTAAATCCACCCGTCGCCATGTTACTTATTTTAGGGGCTTAATCGGGGTTTATTTTATGGTGCCGTATTGTTTTTGTTGTTGTTGGCTTAATCAGCGGTGCTGCGTTGGGAGAAAACTTTTCCTCCTTCTTGATAGCGCTTTGCAGTTAATGCCCCCACATTCCCCCGAGTGCAAATCAGCAGCAGATACTCGAAGGCGGCTAAGAAAAAAAAAGATATGGGAAAGATCAATAAGAATATAGAGTCAAAGCGTGTAGTTGTGCAACTTATTTCAGACCAAACAAAACAATGCAATCGTGCAATAAAGTCGTCTGATAATGTGTATTGTTTCTGCGAGAAAAGTACTGAACACCTTTCTTATTAGTGCTTAACTAGTTAGATAGGCCGGTTAACTTGTACCTGTTGCGTTTTCCCACCACATATCGCAGGTCGCTAGTTAGTACCCGCATTTCCCAACTTTACTCTGAACTTTTCCTGTAGTTTTTCTGCCATACAGCGCTTACTATTTGATAACCGATAGACAGCATATTTAGCACCACGTCTCAGGGAGTTTATCATAACAATATGCTCAGGTTTTTAGACATTTCCTACCTGGTTTTTCACGCAGCAGTAGCAGCGCCTCAGGTGAACAGCCCGCTGGAGAGAAACGCTCTTCACTGGCGAGTTCGATCGCAGAGGCAGGGAGCAGCGCTCAGCCCGCCCCCCCGCATTGCTTCTCCCCGAACACACACGACTAGATACGAATGGAGCCGATCGCCTGGGAAGACTATTGACTGCTTTAATCGTTAATTTATGGCTTTTCTCTTCATCTTATCGCATTGGGTTTCATTTCGCTTGTGCAGCGAGTTGACTGTTTCAATAAAGGACCTGCAGTTTAAATCTGGAATAAAACAGTACTTTCGTGTGAACTTGTAAACCAAGGAAATGCATCGAAAATTCCTTGGTGACAGTGTTGTAGCATTTAGATTTGTTCCTTTGCAGTTATAAAGCAATTATATATAAATGAGGAACAAATAAAAGTTGTTCAATTGTTTACAGAAATGGGGTCATCATTTTACCAAACATGGGTTTGTAAGTTTTAACATTGCTGCTTTTAACTGTTGAACAAATCTGATCAATTATTTTTTTACTGATAATTATTCTCTAAGGATTTCTGACAAATGGCGGCGAATGGTCCACTGCCATGCCAAGAAAAGCGATTCTCTTCTTGTAACGTTGTTCGAAGTGTAAAACAGGATAGAGTTGTGCTCTGCAGCAAACACTTCAGCAGAGGTATCAGGTAGCTAGCTGGCTACTCCGTCATCAAAATTCAATCGGCCAATTTACTCATCTTTTTCTCTCAAGTCAAAAATATTTCGTCGTGTCTCCCCCTACATGCCCAGTAAAACTCAGTCCATGAAAAGTATTATTGGCCATAGCATACAATCTGATGATTTTAAGCCCCTTTCATTATGACTTTTTTTTTTGCTGAAAAGAAGTTTAAAAGCATGTAGAACTGTTACAAACGAGAGGTGGTTATTTGGCTCACCGATTTGGTTGTAAGTAGGCAAATGATCAGAGCATCTCATTCAGCCAATTCTTAAAAGAAGCCCAGGTTGTCACATCTGTAGTCTGTTACAGACTTCTACAACTCTTTGTGTAAAACAGTGCCTCCTGGTCTCAGTTCCAGATGCTTTTCCCAGTAGTTTCCTCATGGGCCTTTTATTTGGTCTTGACTGTTAGTTCTGAATTTCATCTGATACACTTCGGTAATGCTTTGTGAAGGATTTTGAATATTTGAATCAGGTCCCCTTGTAATCCTCCCTTTAAGACTAAAAATATTCAATTCCTGGAACTTGTGAGAGGCTATAAGAGTATGATATTCCTTTAGACAATTATTATCCCATATATCAATTGGATATGTAATCAAACATTGGCTTTTACATTCTGAAATGTACCTACAGTAAATGTGTCCCTCAGCAACTTGAAATCACTGATCACTGGGTTGAACACAAAGTTAGTTTGTTTTTGTTCAAATATGATCAAAGGTAGGAATGAAATTACCCCCCCAAATAAAACGCTCATATTAATCTCTTGATAACAAATTCAAATTGTTTGACTTGAAAGAGTTTTTTTTGCCTGGTTCTCTATATCATTCAAGGGAAATGAGTCTGTATTCATTTTTTTGTCTGATTTTTATTTTGTTTTTGAAAATAAAATGCAGCACAGAGAAACAAGGGGGATGGTCTGGTACCCAGAAATACATTATGACCTGTTTTCTGTATCATATCTTACTTATTGCATTTCCGGATCTTTGTTGTCTGTGTGGTACTCTGGCTGTTTTTGCTTAGGGTACTATTTGCTATGGTAACTGACTGAGAGGAAACGGCATCTCACAGTGTATCAGTGTCTCTTCAGTGTGGTTTACTAATGAGCAAAAAGGCATGGTGTGACAGTCATTCCCTTCCCCTTCTCATTTCCTGGCAACAAGCTATGAGGAGTCTGCTTTTTCTGAATCATTCAATTACCAAACCCAAAGAACTGAAAAATAATGTTAAAATACAATATTAGGAGAATATAGGCAAAAATAATCGGTATCTTTAAGCTTAGATTCAACCATTGAGGTCTGCAGTTAACTTACAGTGTTGTACTTAGTTAACTTACAGTGTACTTGAGCTTAAAGTAAGATAAATGTACTGTATAAATAAAGTCCTTCCTGGTGGCACCGAAGAACCATAAACCTGTTGCTCAGAAGTGACGGCGGAATTAGTTCTGTTTACTCAAAATATGGTTTGTACAGCTGACATAAACATTGTTAATAAACAGTGTTGTATGAGCTCCATTGCAAATCTGACAACATTGTCTGTAGTTGTTTATGTAGCTCCTTCATTAGCTCGATCACATCAATTAAAAAAAAGCACATGAACCACAGTCATCTTAAATAAGACCTTTAATACACAAAACTAAGATGACCCGAATGGTTTAGAAAACAAGCAAAAAACCTCAGTTCTCCGCAACGTTTTGAATTGCATTGTTATTATTTATCTGTGTTATCTACAGTATGTAATTGTTATTTATCTGTGTAATAACCTATACTAAAACATTGCTGTGATTCAGGAAAAAGCCCTTTGCCAAATAATCCCATTTCTGATTTCTAAACTATTGTTTTGAGAATTTGTGTTCTATCAAAGTGGTTCAATAGCATCCACTGCTGTCTGATTTATGTCTTCTTCTTGGATATAGGTATTTTGTATTTGGCAGATTTAGAAAAAGCAATTAAAGGACTGCCTTAGGAATGTACCGTGGAAATACTGAATTAACAGAAATCAGTTAGAACATTCCGACTAAATTCTTGGGCAGTCCTGTCTTTGCTGTTTACACACATTAAGCTACATTTTAAAGCAATATTGACTCTGATTAATAGAACCTAACGTATCATAATTCAATATTAATTTTTAAACTTTAAATGTATTTTTGAAATCCAGCAGAAGTAAGTATTCAGAAGCATAATATTTGGTATTTGTGGGCCCAGACAGACCCAACAATTTAAACCACTTCATCTTCATCTATATCAGAAAATCATTCAGACAAAAAACTGTAAATATTAAACAACAACATCATTAGATAACTCTGTCGTCCTAGACACCTACAGGAGATAAAAGGTATGAAAGGGTATGAAAAATGGTGTATATCGTCCATTTGTCTACTTTTATGAAACAAATAGTAAGTCACATAAGAATATAAGAAACATTACAAACGAGAGGAGACATTCAGCCCATGTAGCTCGTTTGGTAATTACCAGTTAATTGCTCCGAGGGGCTCATCCAGCCAGTTCTTGAAAGAAACCAGGGTAACAGTTTCGACGAAAGGTCAGGGAATTTCTTTAATATGCATCCATATAGTTTCCGCTTGTGTCCCCTGGTTTCATGCTTTATTGTTGATTTTGAAGAAGGGCGCTGGGTTGGCTATGTAGACTGTAGTCTTCTCTGTTGAACTAAAAACTAAAAAGTTAAAGCAAAATGTTGATAATTTGAGGAATACCATGAGTATACTAAATCAGATTAAAAATGTGTATAAATCACCCAGAACCTCAGTTTATGCCCCAAACTGTTACAACTGTAGCCTTAGTCCATGTCAAAATGGAAAGAATGGAAAGAAAAAGGTTTATTACTTTGAAATACTTGAACAATTTGCATAATTTGGTCAGTTAAAAGGTCTCCCACAAATAGCTTTTTTTTGTTATTTACAGGTCAGACACTTTGTTAAGCAAAATGTGCCTCAATTTGAAAAACTCCCCAGGGTTGATCTGTTCCACGATCTTGTGCAACAACCTCCTACCTCTAAACGTTTAATTTCACAGTTTCTATCTCTGTTTTCTAAGCACATTGTTGCGTCTGTTGAACACCTGAAAGATGTTTAGTGCAAGGAGCTCAATATTAAAATTTCTTATGAGGTCTGGGAAGAGGGTTTGAGCAATACTCATTGGTGCTCTATTAATGCTAGACACAAAATCATACAACACAAGATCGTACATTGAGTTCATTATTCTAAAACAAAATTAAACAAGATATATTCTTCTATTAGACAGGTACAAGTCCTCTGATGGCACTCTCACAGTGGTACTCAAAAGTGTCTAGGAAGAATATACCCCAAGATCCTGAATTAACAGTCTTCTGTTGTTCAGAGGCCATGATCAGACTGACAAAGGCAGAACAATTAGCACTGATGTTCAGCATGGTTATGAAAAAAATTCTTAAAGAATTAAAATCTATAATTAAAAAATTATTGCCTGTTTCAAGAGCTGGCCCAATCTAACGGTCTCCTAAATTACAGTACAACAGAGAGGATTTATTTTTTATAGGACAAACACTGTGGAGCAGTTCCATAAGATCTGGGATCCCTTTCTTGAATGTTTAGAAAAACACTGAGCTTTGCATTTATTGGAATTTTTATTAATTTCCTACATTGCAGATTTTGACTTTATACTTATCTCAACAATAAAACTGTAAAGAGGAATGAGCATGTTTGTGCTTTGTTTTCAGTATCTGGTAGGTTTTTTTGTTTGTAACTTTTTTCATTATTTATTATTTATTTTTTGTGTTAAAATTCTCAAAACGTCTAAAATAAAATACTTAAATACTTTGAACTGATTCCAGAGCAGCAACGTGACAAATAAAACTGTACACAATATTCTAACTGAGGCCTTACTGGTGTGTTATACAATTTTAATATAAAATCCCTCCATTGAAATTCAACATGACAACAACAATAATAATAACACTTACCTATCACATTTCCAAACCCAAGGACCCTGTACAAATGATAAAAATATAATGAAAGACAAACTTTAATACAATCATGCATAGACCTTAATAAAAAGATGAGTACAAAGATTTTGTCTCTCAAAGGGTGCAGGAAGGGCATCTCATAAAAATGGAGCAGCAACGTAGAGAAAGCACATTCACCAACGGTCCGACATTTATTCTTAGGTACAATGAGCAATGGACCAGGCACAACATAACTGCGCCTACAAGAAGGAGTGTATACATGAAGGAGTTGAGAGATGTATGATGGAACTACATTTTTCAGAGCCTTGTAATGAGATCTTATATTGAATACACAACTTTGCAGGACAGATTTAAGAGCAGAATCTAATGTGAGTTAAAAGCCTAGCTGCAGAAGTTTGAACTAGAATCTATAACTATATATCCTAACATTTTGTGTTTTTATTTGCTTCCCCACATTGTATAGAAGATAGAAATGATGTGTCGACATAAACACCCATGTCTTTTTCATAAACTGGCTCTTCTAACTCCCATTTTTTATGTAGAATTTATGTTTTTATTGTTTGCATGCAATACCCAGAATTACATTGCTGGGTCTGCAATGTTAGCTTTTCTTCCTAATTTGGTATCATCTTCAAATCTGACTAGATTCCTACATCATTGATATGAATTAAGAACAACAGTGGGCCTAGTACAGATCTTTGTGGTACTCCTCTGATGACATCACATCTATTTGTCTTTTCATAGTTGTATTGTTTGGTATAGCAATTGATCTCATCCCCCTGTTTTCTATTTATATAAACAATTCTCAATCCAAACACTTGTGTGTCCCTGAATGCCAACACCCTGAAATTTGATAATTCATCTTTTACATGGAACTTTATCGAAAGTCAAAAATCTAAATATACCATGTCATTTGCCCTATGTGTACCCATTACCGTTGCTGCTTTTTTAAAGAACTCTAGGCAAAACCTACCTTTTGTAAATCCTTGTTGACTATTTTCTAGGATATTCTCAACATTAATTTAGAAGCAGTAGGTCTGTCCTACAGTACATCATTACAAGCAACATTGCCTGAAGCAAGTTTTGGTTAGGGAATTGTGTACTTAGATAAAGATAGATACTGTATATTCAAATTCAAGTTCCCCGGAAAGAATGCTTTTCTAGTTTCAGAACATTCTGTTCTCAGTTGCTCTGTCCTGGCAGCTGACACAGTAAGTTTTCATAGTTGTATTTCTTGGTGTAGCAATTTAAATGATTTTGGCTTTTTTGCAGTTGCCAGGCCCACACTGAAAAGCGATTGCAATTATTCACAATTTCCTGTGTTAACTGTGAATAGCAAGATAAGTATTGGGAATAAATTTCTTGTCAGCAAAGCTATGTTGAATAAGGATGGCAACTAATCAACTAAGCTGAGCCGCTCTTCATGTTGGAAAGACAAGTGCTGTTGTGGATCTAATGCTCATTTCAAAACCCTTACACAAATGCCTTGAAATGTTTCACTTGTTGCACATTTTAAATGCCAAACAGGTATGCGATGCATTCATTCCTGAGGGTTATATAAAGCATGGACTAGTGACAACACTAGATAACAATATTCCATTTCTGTAGTCACACCATTCTACAGTATGTTAGCCAAAGAATCCCTTCTAGTACCTTTGTAGGGGAGATATTACAGAACCTGTCAAAGATTTTAATCAGTAATCATATTGTAACGCATACGGCCTCCATTGCTTGTGAGAGCTGGTTTACCAGCACGGTGACGTCACCACCCTTCCCTGTGAATAGCAGGGACCGCAGCCGGCGGGCTGACGGGAGATTTCCCTTTAGCTCAAGAGGCTGGGTCCCTGTTGAGTGACACCGGAGGCCTGGGTTCGAGTCCCCGACGGTGGGGGGCCGGCCTGATGTGGCGGCGGCGAGGGCGCCCACATGAACCCTGTAGCGTTACAATATAAAAAGGTGAGGTAGACTACAAATAGCTTAATACAGAACTTTTGTGTGCAACACACGTAGAACGTTTAGGCAAAAACGCTGAGTGTTCTCCATTTCTTTGCAACCTTTCTTCTGTTCTAAAATGCAATATATATTCATTGAAAGGTCTGGTGCTTTGCCATGTCAGGCAGCATGGTCTCTTCACAGCTGTGCTGTGTGGCACATAGTGTCCCAGGTGCCCGAGCATCTATCTTCCAAGCTTCCTCTGCTATGTCTTGTGTTTGCAGGGGTTCATAACAAACCTCAGCATATCCCTGAAAGGAAACATGATGCAGGTCTCTCCAGAGATTTCCCAACACAACAGTGACAGTAACTGTGGGCTTAAGATGCTCATGAGGAAGGTATGCACTTTAGAAAATGTGAGTAAAAGTACTGTTTAAATATCTGTACATTCTCAAACTCAAGTTCCCTTTGTTTGAGGTCCAAGCCTCATGGGAAGGTAACAATGTACAGAATAAGCAGCAAAATGGTAACTTATTTTTTGAGGCTGCACAGTGCCTAAGTATTCACCCCTTACTTGCCCTTAAATTCTTTTTTGCTGAAGCTTAATGTCTGTCACTCATAAATGAGTGACCGTTTGAGCATGCAAGCTTTGATTAAAATGTTCATCTTAAAAAAACGTGTACATCATTGGTGGAACATGATTAAAAGGGGGTGATTACTTTTTGTATGTCACTATGTAAAAAGCCAATTTTCTATTAAATTGTGTATCTCAGCAAAACGCAATAGGGTCAATGTGTTTTTATAGTTCTTCAATGAAAAAAAGGCACTGAAATGTTAAGCATATGTTTTTTTCATATACAGTACATTCAAAGCAAGTCTTAGTACAAAAAGGTCCTTTAAACTCTTAAAAGAGGGCTGTTAGTAAACTTTTTGTTATTAAAACAAAGAACTTCCAGTTTCTGTTGTGCACTGTAATTTTCTAAACCTTTATTTCTCTCTCAGGTCAGCTACAGTACTTACATACTGTATCATACTGTATACTTTTATTCTAGTGCTAATGTGGACTTTGTATGGCAATGTACTGCATCTGCTTCTGTGCAACTACTGGGCTGTTGTAATAATTTTGGCTGACATTTGTTGGCAATTCAATATCAGTTTTCATTAAATTTACTGCAGATTATGCGGCCCTGTTGCTTTTAAGTGGACACATGATTTGTTAGATGTCCAGACAAGCATGAATGGCTCTATATCTTGACTCAACCTATGGGTGACCGCCAGCTTCCTGAAAATCAAGTATCCTTTCCCCTTCTGCCTGAAAATGGCACTTTATCTTCACTGTGGTGTAGTTTGTTGTGGTATGTGTCCAATAGCAACGACAAGCCAATTTCAGATGCGTGCATCTGTAATTTTGACTGAAAAGGCATATCTTTAAAAAATGTTACAACAGCAAAATAACAGATGTGCTTACAAAACACCACAGGTACGTCTTATAATCTTAATCACTATCTAAAGAAACACGAAACAAGAATCATCAGTAGCTGTTCATGTAACAGAAAGATGGACGAAATAGTACATTGTTGTGGTATTGATTTGGTATTTGATAGAAAATAAATGGATTCAGACCCTTGCACTGTTTTCCCATTTCTTTGTATGCAGTCATGACACGTTGAAGTAACAGTTAATATTTGCTACTGTATATATTAACATAACATGCTTTCTACATTCAAAGCAAAAAAAAAGAAAAATAGACAACACAATAGAAAAATTGAAAAGTTTGAATGCTCAGCTATCACAACACTTTAATTTAGGTGCATGAAACTACTTTAAATTACACTACTTTAAATTGAGTGGCCACAATGTACAATAAAAGTGGTTCACTTGATGGCAGAATAAATACAGTATATAAACTGTACAGAACACATCAATCTAAATCTTTCTAAGTGCCTGAATTGTATGACTGAATCTTGAAGAAGCTTTAAAAAAAACCTAAAAAAAAAACCCGGATAAACTTGTACAAATGCACAGAGCAGGAGAAATGTATAAAAACATCTCAAAGAAACTTAATACAGTACAGTACGTCTTTGAAGATGGGGCGGTCAATCATTAAGAAGCGGAAGTCACTCAGAAACTGCCCAGATCAGCTTGTCCCTCCAAAGTGAGAGCTGGGCATAGATGAAGAATATGGGTGGTTATGGAGGCCAACGAAGAACTTGAAAGTCTCTATGGGTCAACAACGTCCCAGTCAATCCATAAAAAGGGCTTGTATGGACTGAAAAAAAACCCCATCTCAAATCCTGCATGCTGTTAGCAACAGAGTAATTATGTGACTCTGCAAAAAAAAAGTTTGTGGTCCGATAAGACAACATTGGACTTTTTTGGTCTAAATGCAAAGGGATTCACACCACCAGCAATCTCTTTGCTGTCAAGAGTGGGGCGTTATGTATAGTTTCACCAGCAGGGACTGGGAGACTTATCAAGCCAGATGGGAACATAAAGCAAAGTACTGGCGAATCTTAATTCAGACCTTAAACTGGGACAAAATTTCAGCTTTCAACAGGACAGTGACCGAAAGCTTCACTGGAGTGGCTTATGAATAAGAAAGAGAATGGCCTTGAGTGGCCCAGTCAAAGTTCTGACTTGTATCCTAAAAAAGAGTCTGTGGAAAGACTTGAAAACTGAAAAAAGTAATTCCCAAGTAACTTTCACAAAGCATTCAGATTTTGCATAAAATATTAAGCTTAAAAAATGTGTGCGCTTCATTTTGTAATTTCACAAAACACTACAGCACAGGAAATGTGTGATTACTTTTGGAAGGCATCATATTTAAAATAATTATGCGCATTGTCAGAATATCTAAACAAATAAAAGACTGAACAGGGCAATGCATAAAACCTTTTGGTTTCCAACTAAAAGTTTCTAAAACTACATGCAAAAGATGCAGAGTGAATGGCAGCACAGATGTGGTAAAAAAAAAAAGTTTATATGTATAGTAGATAAAGTGTAGTTTTTCAGTGGAGCAAAAATGTTTGAAAGTCTTCTTCTAAGTGGCATATTATAACTTCATACAAAAATAAATGTTAGATAGGAAAAAACAAATCACAAAACCAGAACTGGTCAATTTATTGTGAGGTTTTCATGTTATTTTTACCTCATGATGCATATTGTTCATTTCCATAATGACCTTTTAATACAGTATCTTGTTACAGAAATTCATGGAGCCAATTATTGTGTAAATCCCTTTATGCCTCCTACTCCTGTTAACAGGAAAATTACAAGAACACACTTTTCTTGTTTCTTAAATAAACTTTACATTTTAAATAATATTAATTTCCCTTAATATTTAACAAATCGTCAAACTAGTCAATTGCTTTGAATACTCGTGGAGGATGAGAAATCAAACATTTTCTATAACAGTGAATTGAGTTTTGTCTTTTTTTTTTTGGTTTTAGTTTTCTGTACTTTGTGGATATATTCATGTTAAAAAATGAGCCTTTGTGATGGTCCATTCTTTCTCCTAGAGAAGTTACAAGCCAGCCTATGGTATTGTGGTTTCAGGCATCTTCCCAATATAATCAAATGGATTTTATCCAAACAGCTGCATGCTTTTAACCACAGCATTCATTTTAACATTAGTTTGCTATGTATGTGCGAGTCGTTTAGATGGTATAACAAGTTTCATTTCCTCTATATTTTGAGAGACATGCTTGAAATGTTAAATTGTATTCATGGCTGCCACTTTATTGTAAGACACACTGCAAGAACGAGGACACTAAAAAAGCAACAGGCACAGGAAAGAATGAATCTTTGTTGAGCCAAGGAAATATTGAAGTGGTTCCCGAGACCATCTCTAAGATGCAGAGGTCAAAGTGCTAAGTGTCTTTGTGTGAACTGTTTGTGTTCTTTTGAGGTGATTTAGCAAGCCCAGTGCTTCCACTTTGAAAGCAGTTTGCAGATAATTTGACCTTTTGCCTCTTCTTGAAGTGTTCTGACCTCAGCACGTAACAGGCCGATTTAGATTTAGCCTTGACCTGTCCAGTTTATGATCTTGCACTTTTTTTCTCCTGAAGAACTTGGTTGCACAGGGCTTACATTTTCCGTCACTGTCATACTGCATGGTGAAAGGCCTCCCGATAAGTATGGAAGCATTTTCTTCTACATAAATGGACAAAACGTGTATGTAACCTCCAGATTTAATTCTACTGCTGCCAATATAAAAAACATCATCAATAAAGACAGGCAGCATGGTGGTGCAATGGTTAGCATTGCTGGGGTCTTGAGGTCCATTCTGGACCTCGGGGGCTCTCTGCATGGAGGTTGCATGTTCCCTCCATGTTCATGAGGACTTTTGCTGGGTGCTTTAGTTTTCTCCCACAGTTCTCACAGTCCAAAGATAAACTGATAAGTTAATTGGCTTCTGGGAAAATTAGCCCGTGAAGGGTGTATCGCGCCTTCCACCTGTTTCTTGCCGAGATAGGCTTCCTAGCAGCCCTGTATTCCATAAAATGCTTACAAAATGGATGGATGGATCAGTGAGCCATATGGCCGTATGTATTAGGGATTGCTTCAACATATTGTGTCATAGGAATGAGTAAGGCCTTAAAAGTGATTGCAGCAAAGCATTTTAAGAATAATGCAAATAGCTTTTTGAGCTCAGAGAATTGTAGATGTCATGCAGATATTTACACAAAGGAGTATGCAACCAAATACTGGCTTTTATTAAATTTGGACGAGCCCAAAGTATGTTTTTTTTTTCCTAATAGGATCAAATTAATGGAATCACCAACAAATAATAATTGCATTTATTCAGGGCAATTCAATGATCACATATTCTGTACAAGTCAGTTGACTGTAAGAAAAAATATAATAGATTTGACCTTGCTGTCCCAGTACTTTCGGGGGACACTGTAAACTGACATTTATGGTCTAAATACAGAGCATGGAGGTGGCAGCATGCTATTAGAGCCGGGATGTCTCTTTTGAGCTGAAACCTTAGTAGAGAGAAATCTGCTTGAGTCACACAAGAACCTAAAATCCAGTCAAAATACAAATATCAGCAGGTCAATGAACTGATGCATCGTCATTGTTGACGCAGTTTTACTAGCAGTAAGAGTTGAAATTTCACCATCCCAGTGCGAAAAGGGTGGAAAGACATTTAAAAAACTCTCAGCAGTAATTGCTGCCAAAGGTGCTTCCGCCAACATCATGGCTTAAACCAAGTGCAAATTTCAATTTGTATATCGCAGGTTTTTACACAAAGTAACAGTACTCATTACAGATATGAATATTAAAAAAAATATTTGAAAAAAGATTAACATTATTTGTGATTCATTAACATTCTGGCAGAATGAATACTTTTGCAAGGCACTGCACAATTAAAATTCAAAGATGATTTGATATCGGATCAAAAGCTAGTCATCCTTTTATTGTAAAGCTTCAATGCCAATTGAAAGCCTCATGACTGGTAGGAATACACCTTTCTCTGCATCATGGAAGTGTTTGAGAGACATTTAGTATTATGGATAAACAAATGAAAATAGTAGCATGACAAATGAACTCACTGTAGTATTGGGAGTGTCCTAGAACTGGGAAGCTGGCTTACAGGGCGCTTTCAATTCGTGGAGTGCATTTCATACATATTTCAGACATATTGGTACGTTAAAGGGAAACCACAGTCCCAGTTTTAAATCTCTGTAACAAAATAAATTCATTGACGTTATAGACAAAAATTACAAACTAAGCACAAAATCATGAACTTTGTGAAATGTTGTCACAAACTGTCATTCAAGTTCCCATGAATTGCAATATGATTCAGCCCTTCCTGCTCACTAGTCACCATAATGACTATTGTAATGTAGAAGCAAATAAAAACAGGTTGTGCAGCAGACATTTCACCACAGAAATGTTCCAACCCGACCTGCATGCAGAGTTAAAGTAGTATTTGTCGGCAAAACCATGTTGAGATGGAGAGTAATATTTCTATTGGAGAGATGTATATACAAGCCTGCTTGTTTACAATGTCACAGGGCCACACATTACCCGAAGTTTTGTTACGTCGTTCTGAATCATAGACCATGGCGCTGTGCATACCTGGAAATTTAGTCTGTTTTGTGAGGTAAATTGGAGGTTTTACAAGTTACCGTGTACAACGTTTATTGTGGTTTGAAATGCATTCGATGCTGATTCTTTCTAACCTCAAAATATGAAAACAGCATTGCAGTTCCCCTTTAATCAGCCCTGGTGTATGTGTTTGTCTGTGCCATGCAACAGACTGGCATCCCTTCCATGGTGTACACTGCCTTCTATATATTGCTGGCTGCAATACGCTCTGGTTCCTCTCCGTCCCTGTATTAGATAAAATGGTTCGAAAATGGCTGGCTGGCTGGATGGATGGGTCACAGCTTTCATTTAGCCTACAGCTTAATGTATGGAAATTAAATTTGATTAAATTTCTGAAATTGGATCTAGACCTTCTTTTCCAGACTTAGTGTAGCTTATGAGATGTTAACTTACGCTGTTTATTCCTCGCTCCTTGCAAACACTGCCAATGTTTGACACTCATGTGGCTTGCAATCCCATTCTTATTTTGAAGGCAAAGAAATGCTTCCAACATTGAAAACGTCTGGGTGAGTCACCACATTGAACAAAGAAAAGAGGAAGGAACTGAATCCGAAAAAGGCAACATAAAAGACGGGAACAGAAACTTTATTGCACAGAGGGCAGAAAGCAGTTCAGGATTTTTTTTCCACACTGGAAGTTTCTTTAATACTAACTAGTTAAGTGAGAACACATTTCTGTTCTCATTTACATGGGCAACATTGAAAGTACCCACCTATACAACAAGGTTAATGGAGGAATTTACAGTAACTCATATACCTTGTTTAAGAAGAAGCACTATCTTACCTGGGATTCGAACCCACAACCCTCTGCTTTAGAGTCCAAAGCCCTATCCACTGCTACAGCATCTGTTACGAACCAGTCGTCTCTGTTTTGTATATTAAGTCAGTGGTTCACGTCAGGTTTTTGCTTCATCAGCCAAATGACAGGAAACTGTAAAGAGCCAATTCTGAGTGAAGTTTAGGTTTCCAACTTCTATATTGCATATTTTAAAATGTATAATACTCTTTGACCATGTACCAACACTCGCCAATAGAGCTGAAGAGACAGAGACAAGATCTAAACTTAAGTTTGTACTGAGAATTTTCATTTCCCTTACAGTAAACCATATGGAAGATGATCTTGATATTTGAGGTTTAAAAATGTCTTGGGTTTTCAGGCATGGTGATTTATTACCTGCCATTTTCAAGGCTATCTGTATTCTTCTAGTGCATTCTACGTCATTTAGAACCAAAAACGGCAAGACAAAAAACAAAACCAGAGAAAATTAGAACATTAAGTGGCAGCACATTCTCTAATTCAATTACTGTTTTGAACCCATGTCTCTTTGGGTGCACCTAACCGCATCGGGTAGATTTAACGAGACCTTCCTCAAAAGAAACGCAACTTGTTTGCCATTTGCAACAAGTGGCAACCCACTCCAGAAACTCCACATCTCCTACGGAGGATCTGAAAAACACCAGATAGGGGCTGCACAAGCCTGGAAATCTCCCAGCAATGGCTCTGACCTGCAAATCAGTAGTGGGTAAATACCCCCCCCTTTTGCCTTCTTTGACCATCTGTCTCTTATTGTACTTACAACCAAAGAACATTGGAAAAGGTGAAGCCCTGCATTCCATTTGCCTGCCCCTGCTCTTGAAACAATCTTCACCCAGGCTGGGGAAGCATGCAGGTGTTCTGCTGTGCGCTGAATGAGGTCAAAGAGGCAGATCAGATCAGGTCACTTGAGAAGCAATTAAGGTGGATGGTATATTGTGCAAAGAGTTGCCATCATTCTCTGGGTGATCACATGTGCGTTCTGTGCTCTCCGACCACCTGCTGTGGAGGAATTTGTTCCCTAGCAAAAACTGGAACACTTGCACTCTATCATAATTCTAAAGGCTGTTTAATTGCTCATTGCTAATAGTGGAATGATTGCAGATGGCTCCTCGGGGAACTGGGAAAGACAGCAAACTATTGTTTATGCGTTAAGCCTCTCTTTCATGTTGTCTAAGGTCTCTGCTTAGCCCTCAGAACAACACACAGGAGGCTGTCCTTCTGAAGGAACAAAGGAGACTCAGACTGGATTTGCCTTCATCTAAATGATGACTAAGACAAAATGCTACGCAGAGAAATTAACACGAAGCAAACTCAGGATGAATAAAGCAATGGATCACGCACCATACTTTTTTGGCGGATGCCTGAAATCTAACCCCCTGTCAAATTAGAAACACCACAAGGATTGGAACTGAACAGCTTGCCACAACGTTTTATACAGTTCTCACAGGGTAAAGGATTTCATTTTTGCAGGGCGGTAGCAAGAAGTACAAACATGCTAGTTTTGGCATGATTTGTTCATTCTTTTTACTGTGTATTTCAGCATCCTGTTTGGCTGTTTAACTGCTTCCCCACATAGTGTAGAAGAAGAAACCTGGTCAGTCCTTATGCCTACCACTCACCAGTTTGTTCTAGTACTTTCGTCTGGGTCATTTGCACTTATTTACAACATTTTCTCGTCCACATCAAATCGTGAACTCTGCATTTATTTCTCTTAAATTTAATTTTCCCCACATCTCTGCCCAGATTTGGATCAGGCCCAAATCCACTGGATTTCCTCAGCTACTGCTAGTGTTGGATACAATCCACCCCCCCCAATTTCTTCTTTCATATTTCAAATATTCAGGATATGGACCACTACAACTTCGAAACAGGATCATGATTACAGGTTGGAAAGTGGGCTACTATCCCTTCTGAAATTCCATATATTGCTCTCAGGCATGAGATATGGGAAGGATGTAACATGATTTAATCCTCACATTCAGCCTATTTGTTTTCATTACATAAGAAGGGACTCTCACGTGGGTAAACCAGAAATCCCTTAGAAGCCTGGAGAGGTCTGCCTTTCCAGCGCGGGGATCTTTTCATCCCGTCAGACGTTTTAAGTTTAGCAGAGATTTCTTGGAACAATTATCTGTAAAATCAGCAAAGAACAGGAAGAGAAATTAAAAACACAGACCCAGGGAGAAGAAAATGACAAAACATGAAACATCTGAGGAAAAACTCAAACAAAAGGAACAGCTAGGGTGCTTTGTCATACAGAGTCAAGTGACGAAACCAGAAAACAGATGGCATCTCATCTCATTTCTCGCAGCAGCCTTCAAAACTCGAACCACTTCAGAAATGGGTTTATTAAACCATAAGAAAAATATTACAACTTTTGCTTCTGATGCAGTCATTCATGTTAGTGAGAAGCATTGCCAAGAGTTATCTTACTTTGTTAACTGGTCTGTCAATTTATCAAGATGTGGAGATCCAGTGGTGATAAACAGCATTCAAGTCAATAAATCTCGTGTGGAGCGATCTGGGAAGTCTAAAATGCAACTATCCTAGAAGTCAGAAAAGGTGCAGCTTTTTATTTAAAACCCTTGTGTACAAAACAATTGTACTTGCATTAAACTTACACCTTTTAAGTTTAAAAATGTTCCACTGGTTCCCTTTCAGTATATATTTTAGATATAAAAAACTAAAAGGGAACCAATTTTAGAAGCACTGCAATCATTTTTTAAATGTTATAATCCTATACTTTTTGTAGTGGAATACTTTGGGAGACGAAAAAAAATACAGATAAAGGGTCTAGCAAAAAACAGAGAAGAGTGTTATGCAAGAATCAGCAACTCTGGTTTAATGCACAACCAATAAAAATATGCTCCCATGTCCTTAACTCAAACTCCTACAGAAATCTTCCACTAAAAGTGCATTTGCAGAAGTGTTGAGTCCCTCTCATGAAAATTGCTTTAGACAGTCTGATAATCTATACAGATAGATTCATCAGGGTGCGCCGGTACACCCACCGTACATTGCAGTGCTTCTGTGTGCACCCAGCATTTTGGGCAGGAATTGTGGGAATTTATGAGTGAAAAAAGGTTCTCAGAAGGCTTATTATTATTATTTAGGTGATCTAAAGATAACAGCGTGCCTCCTGCTATCAAGTGGAATCAAAGATGCTGCAGAGAATTTTCTCTCAAGATTATTTGAGCAAGAAATTTTATTTTAAGTTTATTTACAAAGTGTCATTATACTTTGACACATTTCGCAGGAGAGAAGCTTTTCAATTTCAAGTCCCACTGCTAAAACAAAAAAGATTTTACAGCAAATGCAAGTATCTGCAGTCACTACTTTGTCACCCTCTTTCACTCACTCCCAAGATGCTTGACTGAACACAAGAACAGACTCTAGGTGTGATGCACCATGCACCCCCTATTCAGCTTGAGAACACAGTATAGACACCTTGCAAAGAGAATGGAAAATGACAAGAAGCTGTATAACCAGTTTGTACCACCTATTATATATATGATGATTTAGCTGCGAAATAAAGCACTTGTGACTGACATCCTAAACAAAATTCCACAACAGACATTTAGGATTTATCATTGACCTAATGGTTAAGCAAAACCTGTCTTCTCTACATTTACATTGCAATAAACCAGCCCGTGTTTAGCCACTGGAACGGGCTGTACTCACCAAAAATACATTTGAACACTAAAGCTGTTAACTGCCGAAAACATCATGAATTTTCATATAAGAGAGTCGGGCACTGACTTCTGCTGAGGATAAAAAAAAATGAAAAAATACAAGGCTTCTTGCCTGACTTCAGGCAATTACAGCACATTCCAACACTTATCCCCAAAGCATTTAAGCTTGGTGTATTCATGCAATGCAATTGCAACCAAGAGTTCACCCTGCCAAATATATTTACTGAAGGCAGTTTTAGGAACATCAAAACTCTTTTTTAAAGCAAGGCTTTCTGGTCACAACTTGCCTTCCAGCAGAATAACGGATGAGAGAAGTTTTTCCCCTCCCAAAACTGGAGTACTCGTTTTTCTCCAAGACTTCAGTATTTCACACCTCCTTCGCTAAGATGTTTTAGCTTTCCACTTTTCCCTTTTACAGGTTGGTACAATACTGCCCCATAATCTGGCTTTATCAGATAGTGTCAATTATTGAGCTTAGGGTGTGAAATTTGAAGTCATTATACTGCACGAATGTGCCACACAATCGCCAACAAAATCCTGCCTTTAGCAACTTAAGCATTTTTGTCTAAAACTTTAGTCTATGAAAGCTTTATCTGCTAAAGGTATTAAGCATACCAAATGGACATATATTAGTCTTCCATCTGAAAATTTCAAAACTTATCTGATGCATGCACTAACCTTCTACTGACAATTCTGTGCACAAAATACATCTCTGTCTCTCTGCGAGGAAAATCAAAGTTAACTGGAAGCAGCACCACAGGTGTCTAGTTTTGAAATATCTTGCAAGTAATTAAAGTCAGTGATCCTTAAACTATTTTGTAGACTCTGAAGTGCCAATTTCATGCTTGATAATTCAGAAGTATTCACATTAACAGTACAGGGGGAAAAAAAAAGATTTGAAATCTTAAGATCCTCACTGCTTTGATCCATGTTTAAGAACTCGGCCCCATTTGTCATGTTGATTTAAAGTTGGCACTGCACAGAGCCAAGAGCAATGCATGGCACCCCACTGAATGTATTTCTGCTTTTGGACCTCCAAGGTTCCCCCAAAAAGTGCTTGTAGGAGGGGTACAGCTTGCTCCCATGGTAGGCCTGTCACCAACTCCAGAGAAATAAGATCTAAAAATGCTTCAGGTGCCCCAGTCTCCAAATTTGTAATATAGTATTATCGCTGTTACAGAAAAGCCAAAGTAGTTTGTGTATTCAGTCTGTTTCTGGAAAGGATTAAAGGGACTAATGTTAGTATGGACTACCACACGTTTTGGTTTTAATACATTGTATCACCACAGAAAAAGCATGGGTCTGGGCCTGGCCTCCAATACAAATACTTTTGCATTTTAATCAGGTTTTGCTTTATATTTCAATTTTCATGACACAAGGCTCGATTTCTTACACACTGAACAGACAAAATGCAATCAAAAACACAAATCACAAAAGGGGATAGTCGGTAAATAGAAAACAGAAGTAAAATGCAAGTCAAGGTTAATTTCACACAAATGTAGAAAACGTTTCAGCTGTTCAGCATTCTTCAGGTACAACAGTGCAAAACCAATCTACTTGTTCTTTTGCAACCAACACACGCCAGTACAAGCTAACAGACATCTTAAACATTTTAGATCTTGAAAATAATTTTGCAGCTTTCAAAACTATACACTAGCATCACTCCCTTGTGTAATTGTTTTTTTAAAAATCACTTTAGTCACACACTTCTTACAAGAAACTAAACACTGAGGATTTTACTTCCCACAATTACAAACGGTCCTAAAAATGTACAGAAAAAAAAGTCAACAAAGTGTGGAAATGATAAGGTTAGTACAATTGCCTTTTCAAGATCTCCAGGCCTCTTTAATGTAACAAGAACAGTTTGGCCTTGTTATAACATAATGAATAAAAAATACCAAACCACAATAATAAAACTAAACAATGCACATTAGCACCATCTGGTGGAGCCTGGGTACTTCAGGATTGCATTATATATGTACTGTAGCATTTACACATTCCAGGAGGTGACAGTACATGCAAACAATTTGCTTTCAGAGTGACAAAGAGCAGTCATTTACAAAAAAATCACAAAAAATTAATCACTTTACTATTTACTATTGATTAAACCTTAAAAAGTACTAGTGGCGAACAAAATAGTTTGCCTACCTTGAGCACATCTTTGTTTAAGGAACCAAACAAAAAATAATGCAAACAAAAAGCTTATGCCTGAATTAGGAAATTCAAGCAGGTGATCATCCTGTACCCCTCTTATCTGAAGCTTGCAATCAATAATAAAATAATTCCTTACATTTATATAGTGTTTTTCTGGACTCTCCACTCAAAGTGCTTTACAGGTAATGGGGATCCCCTCCACCACCAATGTGCAGCATCCACATGGATGATGCACCAGAACACATCAGCTATCAGTGGGCAGGATAAAGTAATGAAGCAAATTTATAGATGGGAATTATTAGGAGGCCGTGATTGGTAAAGGCCAATGGGAAATTTGTCCAGGAAACTAGGGTAATACCCCTACATTTTTTTTGAGAAACAACCTGTGATTTTTAATTACCAGAGAGTCAAGGCCTTGGTTTTACATCACATCTGAAGAACGGTGCCTTTTTATAGTGACTGTCCCCGTCACTATACTGTGGCATTAGGACCCACACAGACTGCAGGGTGAGTGCCCCCTACTGGACCTACTAACACCTCTTCCAGCAGCAACCTTAGTCAGGCTCACACCTGCTTAGCTTCAGTGGTTTGCGAGTTGCGAAGTACAGGGTGATATGGATCTTGGCATTAAGAGGGGGCATTTAAAAACACTGGGACAGAAAAAAGCACTGGATCTAGAGAAGATTCTTTGCTGTTATCAGCTGTAACAATGCAATGCAATGCAAATAAACTTCCATTCCATATTCTTAAATTACCTTATGGAATGCACACAGATTGATATTAAGGACTCTGGACAGAAGACTAAACTTTGTTAAAATCTTACTAATCATTGTAAATTAAAATAAACATTCTTATTGCATATACTAACAGCTAACACTTCCCTGTGCATTGTACAGCATTTTGTTGCATTACTGTGTACTGTTTATGGCAGACATAACCTGTCTATCAACATTTTAAGATTAAATACCAAACAAAGGTTCTCACAACTTACCTCCATCATTCTTTATAGCTAGACAGGCTTTCTCTACTAAGCAAAACGTGATATGGATCCTGTTACTAGTCTGCCTTTGGTAAGGAAGTATCTTTTGAGCCAGTCAGAGAGGAAGTCATTATGAATGTTAAACAGTAAAAATGTGAATCTCATTCAACAGGACAGTCTTTCTAAATAAGCAACGATTACATGCAGGTGACGTAAAAATAAAAAAATAACATACAAGAGAATAGCCATGCATCAAAGATTTACCTTGAAAACCTAAGAGCAACCTGGTATTTAAACAAACACCACATTTCAAAATCATGTCAGTTAATGTAGCCAGGTAACTTACCTTTTTCAAAACAGCAAAAGACAAGCATAACTTTATTAATCTTTATTTGTATATGTCAAAATACATTTTTTCAAAATAATTGGGTTTCAGCAACTAGTTTCATGCCGATACAAGGTCTGCTCGGTACTACCAATAAAATCATTATAGCGCTGTAGCCACTTCACTTTTTTTAAAGAATAAATAACCTAAATATAAAACACTATAATATTAGAAACAAGTAGCTATGTTAAATCCGCACATGCACCCCAAACTGACAAATTTGCAAAGGGTTTTGATTAACAGTCTCACAGATTAACCGCTTAACCCATTGTTCACTACCATTCAAACATCAATGCCATAGCATTACTCTCAATAGTTCAGTGAATACTTCTCTCTCTCTCATAGTAAACCAGTCATACCAAGGTCAATCCACAATAGAAATATCACACTCACTGTACCATGTTTTTTGTCATTTAAATCAAGAATCCTGAGCTTGGTAGTAAGAGCATGGCCTCACACCTACACAAAACCAATCACCAAAAAAAGAGACAGAGGAACAACTGCCCAGGTTTTGCAAATTAAAATATATTCAATAGAACACCATGACCATGTTTTTTTTTGTTTTTTTTTATGAAGGGGTTATAAATTCACATTAAAGTATACAATATAATGATAATACAACAGCTACCGCAAGCTTTTACAATGTACATTTTAATGGTTGAACTCTTCAGTGGTTTTAAGTCACAGCACAGTGTGTGCCAGTATGAAGTCACACTTATTTTACAGGGTGATGGGAAATAATAATAATTAGTAATAACAATTAAAAAATCCTGACAGTCAACCATAGCAACATTCACTATAGTAAATTTAAAAGGCCACTGAAATGCATAAAATATATGTTCCAATTTTCTGGTCTTTATTCGACAATGGTCATCCAAAACTTTACATGACTCTTCACATGGCATTAACAGTGCATACAGACATTGTAAAAGAACTGCATTAGAAATACCTAAGATTTAGTGACAATACCTTGGCTAGTACTACAGTTAAAAAAGGGAAAAAAAACAGCACTCTTCCAAAGATACTGTATACAATGTGTGAAATGTAGTGAAGCAATTATATCATTTGTATCTCACATTACTGTGAACACTTTAAAAAAAACAGCACTGAATTCTGCTTGCCATCTCCTTAAAGAGAGAGGCACTACCATATTCAATGTTTATACTATAAAATAAATGAAAAGGTTAAAACACACTTCTGGAGTTGTATATTTTAATAGTAACAGACGGGTTTGTCATTGGGAAGCATAACGCATGCCATGTGGTGGTCTGAAACTCAAAACAATACATATATACAGCATCACTCAGTACCGGCTAAAATGAAGTAAAGAATACACAGTATAATCCAACAGCTACACTACAAACAAAAAGAAAAAAGTGATGAAGGCAGAAGAGATGGGAATTCTACTTTCAATGGACTCATTAAAGCATTTTAAAAGAAATAAATGCATATTGCACATACAGTGAAAGCTTACGTTTCACCAAGTCCATCTGTTCAGTATGGTGAAAATGTCATGTTATTTTAAAAAAATGGAATAATTTCCTTTATAATGGTTGGGTCTCTTCAAACTTGACAGTTGTGTGAACACTGAGCATCTAGGGGAATACCTCTGGCACATGGGAAGTTAGAAAAAAAAGAGCACAGCACACAACACGTCTAAGCAGGTGTAGAAACAGAAACAAAAAAAAATACATAGGCTGTGGCACAATAACTCGTGTTGACTAACTGTTCTTCTGTGACAGCTGAGAGCTCGATGCAAGTGTTTATGTACAACTAAGGCTTATTGGTTAAATATTTCTGAGGCGTCCCTGGCCACAACTTTTTCATTCAGAATGTTTTTGTAAACTCAGTCATTCTGTCTTGACAGCAGCTGCAGGTTAAGTGATCTAGCAGGATCTAACGGATGGAAAAGGGTGGTGTGGCAGAAGAGTCAAGGGCGACCACAAATGGGAGGGGCCTTGTAGCTGATGTCTGTTGCAATTAACATTAATGTGCAATACCATTAGTTGCTGTTCTAGGAACTTGTCTACTTGGAAAGTTTGCTTATGACTCTAATCAAGGCTCCATTTTCATCCTTTAGTCTCTGGTTATCTGCTTTCAAGTCTGGTAGCATCTGAAATAGAAGAAAAAAAACAACAGTACTTCACGTTAGACATTTGAACTCCTTTATTGGAAAATGGGGATTTTTATTTGCACTCCTCTTTAAGCATGTTTATTGGCTAGTTTTCAGAGGGTGCTCAACCAAGCTGCATTTTAAAACCCGGCCTTGAAAAACACCCACAAACAGTCATGCAGATCAAATGTCGATTCTTACTGGAGTTCAGAACAAAAATAGTGCACAATGCTGCCAACAAACGGTGTGTTTCCATATAATACAAAAATATTTGCATCTTTAACCAAAGTAAACAAAATGTTTGATTACATAAGAACATGTAATTGAATATCAATAATCATTTAAGATTATATAAATAAAACAAGTCATAAAAGTCATAACTTTCAGTTTCTTATTTCTGTAGTCACAGCCAGATTGCTGTTGCTTCTTCTTTGTAGTGAAAAGCTACATATACAGAAGGACAAACTAGAGACCACAACAACATGCAGCTGCAACATAATTCTGGTCCATGGCGAGTAACCTCAAACGGAGCGTTCTTTTTAGGTGTCTTTGTTCTGTATTTCATTGCAGGTAAACCATAATTGATGTTAAATAAACCCCCCAGAAAAAAATCAATATCGTGATACGGGTATTTTCCGGGGTCTACAAATGCAATTTGGATGCCTTTTGAAAAGTTAATTTTGGTTTTAACAATTCAAGGATTGTGCGAGGGTGCTTGGTGTGTCCATCTACCCAATACTTCAAACTGTAAACCTTCACAAGTGTTTCTGTATATATAACACTAACTTTTTGTAAATGATATATAGCGAAAGAGGTAAATATTAGTTTAACATGTGACACTATTAGCCAAAGAAGAAAAAAAAATCCCTGGAATGTTGATGAGAAAACTCTTCAAATATCTGATTTGTAACTTAAAAATTGCACAAGATAATGAAGTATTCATATTACAATTGTTTAGAGATTCCCTCAAATTCTGTTAACCGATATTTCATTTAAAGCATCACTGCACAGTAGTAAAGGCATGACATAACTCTTCTTTAAATATATGCTGCTTTTCCAACCTCTAACACATCACCTTTGGTGCTTTTAGGTTTTATAGATATCTGTGCATACTGTATATGCTCCAAGGAGAGTTTGAGGGAAAGCTATTAATAAACAGTTAAGCATAAATTTTACTAGTCTTCTACTGTAAATATATATTATATATATATAATAATGATATATTTTATAATAATTACATATATATTATAATTATATTCTACTTCTTTCATCCTGGAGCTCAGCAAGAAACCTATGAACAAAGTTAACAAGTTTACGATCAAAATCAGCCAGCTCATCTATATAGGAGATCTGGCAGAGGCAGATATGTTTACAATGATTTATATATATATTTATAGTTTACAATGTAAATTAAACTCTGAAACACTGAGCAGGCACCAAAAGAATCATCACTGAATTAATAAGGGCCATATTAGTGGAGTAAAGATGGAGTGATTTTTAATAAGATCTCATAAGATTTGTCATAGGAAAAAAACAGCAAAACATTAAGTTTTTTTTAAATATATAATTTACAACTTGTAAATATAATGAAATACTATACATCATGACATCATGGTATAATTTTTAAATAAAACAAAGAAGTCACAAAATAGGACAGCTGGCTTGACAACAGTTAAGACGAGCAAATTACAAAAGAAAAAGCAAATTAAATGTAAAATTAAACTTCATGCAAAATTGTTTGCCGAGTACAATATAGGACAGCACTGATATATCCTTTAAAGAATAATAAATCCCAATACTTAACATTTCATAAAAATATATTCTTGATATAAAGAAAATGAGCAAAATCTTTGATAATTCAAGCCATGCATGGTATTGGCTTCAACATAGCACACATGGTTATACAGCAATCCAAAGCCATTTACAGCAGATAGTTCACACCTCATCACAGGCTTCCTTCCTTTCTCAGAACACTGATTGCTATAATTATCTTTCTTGGATCCAGGTTTTCAAACCTCAGTGGAATAAGATAATGCATTTAACGGTACTGCTTTAATTCAAATTACAATAAACACAAACCTAAAGTAGCATATGATTAAGGAACATTCACAGATATTGATTTTTTTAATCCATCATAAATTTAACTCTTCCACTAGAAAGGATTTGATAAGCAAGTTTAACATGGGTCACTGAATTCCTAAACAGTGTAAGGCCCTTCTGTGAATTGTGTTTTAAATACTCTGTATGCCACCTCCCCTCTTTATTATTGCACTATTGGTGGAACTTCATTGAACTGTTAGTTCTGTAAATAAACTGAAAACATCTGGATTCACTGCTAGACGTCGTATTTTAGACCCTTTTAAACGACGAAATCTGGTACACAAAATGGGATCATGGAAAGAACTTTCCTTTGGACAACGAAGGTGTCAGTGTAGATTCCAAAATATTGCTGCCCATGAGAACATTCTTTCAATGACCCTATTAATGAAGTGTTTAATTGCCCAGTTTTCATATTATTTGAATAAGCAAAAATGTATAAGTGCCTTGTATATCACCATTCATTCAAGCCTAATTTACTGACAAAACTATTATAAGACTGGCTATAATTAAAGTGTTTAATTTATGAAACTCAAAATGCCTCCTTTGTTCTCTGGAAAGTAATACCTTTTCAGGTAATTGAATTAATCTGGGGGTGAATTGACAGAACTAAATTATAGCATTGGAAGAAAAAACACAAAGGGGGCAAAAAACTGTGAAGCTGGGTCTTGCCACAAAAAGCAAAATATCATGCAAGAAACCAGGCCAAGCACTTGACTGAAAACAAAACATGTTTCCAGATGCACACAAAAAGGAAGAAAATTCTGCACCAGGAAACTGACTGAAGGTTGGCACCTGCCTGGCTATGGGTAGGCTGTGGTAATGAAGAATGGGAAGAGTTCTACAAGTCCACAGCCTGTAGCTGGCTACAAGACTCTGAAAGCTTTGCCACCACTCTGGTCAGGGCCCTATTCTCTGCGATCAACCTCTCATTTAACTGCCTCAGAGCCTGAATCTGCTTTACTTGATGTAGGTTCTGCAGGAAATCAGAACACAAAGGAGAAGAAAAATAATTGGAAAAAAAGAACATGAACCACGAATCAAGAATGGAAAAAGGAATACAATTATTAGAAAAATGGACAAAGTGAATTGATTAGATGGCAAACAAATGTTTCTCGACTGTGTGGCAATAAACAAAGTGCCAAACAAATATGGATGAAAGTTAACTTAAGTAGCTACATTAACGTTCAAGTTCAGTTTATCCTAATTAAGCAAAAACACAAGTACTTTATTTGCCGACTGATCCCGAATCCATTGGTTTGCATACTTTTATAATTCTGCATTTTAACTTTGTATTAAAGCTGTATTATTAAACATTTTAGTAAAGGTCCACAGTTCTTCAAATTATTATAGTGAATAATCCAAAAATATTATATTTGTAAATATTAAATATTTTTTTCTTCACATTCATCTCACTAGAAAGGTATATCTCCCAATTTCCTTTTCTTTGATTGGCCTCCAAAAAACTCAAATACTGTATGAAGTTATTTCAATACTGAGCAGTGCAAAATTCAGATAAGTCATTTATGACACATTATGTTAATGCTGTCAAAGTTAGCAGTAAAAAATGTTTTGATTAATATACCAACTGAGATTAGACTTTCAACATGATTGCCATCACATGAGTACCAATGAGAATGACATCTTCTTTACTGCTATTCTAACCCAAGATCTTGTTCAGTGGTCTCTTGAAACTTTGCAGAGGCCTGTTTAAGCCAATGATTTCAACCTTTTCCTTTCCATAAAACTGTGAATTATCTAAACTGAAATATTCACTTAAAGGTAAGTCAAAAACAATGACATATAAACTAACTTTTAACCAATTGACCATGAAATGCCCATGTGAAAATTCTAAAGGACAGTTCATATGCACCTAAATGTTATAATTACATCTATACTGTTTAGTCTGTTGTTTGAAAACTAAAAAATACAGATAATTTCTTAGTGAGTCAGTATATTGTACGAAAAGCAGAAAAGGTTACTAAAAACAAAGCCAATTATAGTTATATCAGAGTGTTGGTCAGTTGCTTCTTCAAAACATGTTTGAAAATAACTGGACTATATTTTACTCATCAACTTTCTACAATGTGCTTAAAGTACAATTTAATTAAAATTATACTTGTAGGATATAAAATACTTGTTTTCATTCTATTAAGCTCTTACCTATTTATGATGAACGTCTGACTTAAAGATTGCAGACCCTTCATAGTTGATGTGAGTAACATCACTTCCAAATTAGAATTTTACAATTTCATCTCAAATCTTTTAGCTAACTAAGCGTCCCTTATTATAATATTAGTTTTATTTACTTCAAAGAGAATGATTGTCTTTGATTTTTGTGCAATTGTATTACACATAAATCGACTTATGTAACAGAAATCTTGGAGAACACAAATAACTGCAGCATATTTTCAACAACAAACTGAGAAACACTCTAGGTTCAAGTACATTTTAAAAAGATAGATCAATCTCACCTATGCCATGCTAGAAAGCCTTTAAGTTATGGAATAGAACTTAAATGACCAATCTAAAGTTTTACCTGTTTTATACAATAACCTATGCACTCTAAAATTAAAGATGCTTATTTTTTCATTGCACATTCTGTTATGTTTTCTGTACTTTCCCGTATCAAAGGAAAAATGATATGAAAGAAATGGACAATAAAAAGCTCTTTGATTGTTCGCATAGCCTTGATTTAAATCAATATACCAAGGACAGGCCAAGTTAAAAATAATCTGGAATCAATACCTTAAGTTCTTCCTCCATCTCAGATATCCTCCTTTCTAGAGCTCTTCTTTCCTATAAAAAGTAGTATAAGTTAGTATAGATACCACATTTAAACAAGCGTGTCATTCCACACAACTAACAGTGTAAGAGTGAAATATTAGCATCATAAAACAGCAACAAACAAGCATGTATGTGAAGCATGTCAAGCAAGAATGTACCTAGGTCATCAAAATGTGGGCTCTTATAAAATATTTACATTATGCAGGTTACGGGGTAAGTTGGTGAAGAAATGCTAATTAGAAAAAGGGAAAACAGAAAAGGAGAAAATATTTCCCAATGTTTCAACTGATGTTAACTAATTTCAAGGATAACTTTATGAAATACTCATGACAGACTGCCATTACCAGAAAAAAAAGTTAGGATTCTATGAGAAGCAGTTCTGAAACCATTTAAAATAACCATAAAACATGGTAAGACTGAATTAATTTAGGGAATGTCATGGTGGACATTCAATTAGAAGGAACCAATCAAATGAAAAAATGTTAAATTCTATTTCAATGGCATGAGACACAAAAGGCTCCAAGGTGGCACATTATGATGTTTTGCTTCCTATTATATTGAATAAAATTTGAATATACAACTTTCAGATTTCAACTTCACTGTTAGATAAATGTTAAGGTTATAACCTTTTAGATGACAAAATTTTGCAACATTTAAAATAACTAGCAACTAGTTATGGAAATGCTCAAGGAAAAGAAAAAGTGGAGTGCATGTTTAAGCACCTGATGTTGTCATGTGAAAGAGTAGTTTAGTCATGCTCATTTTTAGTGTCAATGTTGGCACTACAGTCCATCCCATAAAAGTAACTGATTTAATTATCTGACATTAGTTCATATTTGGGTAGCATTTTGTGAAAAGATAAATCATGTTATCAGTAGTTTTATAATTAGAAAAAGGTGTAAGAAGGAAGCCTGCAAGAGGATGGACTGTATTTAGAAGCTAGAAAACACATGCAATCCTGCTAAAGGAAGATGTCGAACATACATACATTTTAAAAAACATTCTGACAAAAGATAAACACAAATACTTTGCAACTGCCCAGAAATCTTTGTCTAGTTCATAAAACAAACGTGAAAAAGAAACAGCTTGTGTTCGCTTGTGGGCATTTGCCTCACTAGCTAAAGTTGCTAGTGAATCAAAAGCAAGCAGCAGCATTGTACTGTATAAATTCAGGTTAGACCATACCACCCAGCTGAGAATGGGTCTTGCTTGTTACCTTTAGATATAAATAATTTTGCATTTGTTAAAAACAAGGATCTAACAAAGTGTAGTTATATAATTATGTTGAAAACTATTATGAGTTCTCCAATTTTACTGAACAATAACACAACAGCTAAAGTTTTAATCTTAAGCAGTGCCTTGCAAAAGAATTCACCCCCCTGCAAAGCATCCACATTGTGTTGCTGTATGAGCTTGCAATTATGACACCTTCAAATAGGACATCATAGTTAGAATATACATGATGTACTCCAAATTGATTAAGCTACAAAATGCCAATAGCACAAAGTAATTTTTGAAAGAAATTTAGAAGATCTTCAAATGCATAAGTATGTAAACCGTTTCCTAAAAACAACCCTAAATCAGTTAGTGTAATGATTTCTGTGTGCAATCTAACTGGTTTAACTTGACTTCAAGGTAAATGTTTTCTGTTATTTCAGATATTGAATTTCAAGCCACAACTCACAAAGTGATATCACGGATTTACTATGAAGAACAACGGCTTCTGTTAACAAATTGGAGATAAAATGGTAGAGATCAAGAGAAGGTTACTTAGTGATATCCATTTTTAAGATTGGAGTGTATCATAACATCCAGACACTACCTAGATTACGCCACCCTTACTAATTGATCTGACACAGCAAACCAGTTAGCCACTGTTGAGAGCTCAACAACATCCTGGAGCTTTGCAAACACCCATATGGGTAAGTGGCAAATACTGGATATACCGGAGGATTTGAGGATTTAGGGTCAGATGAAACAAAAGTTTAAGATTGTGGTCTAAATGCAAAGACATGAAGCACAAAATCAACACTGCATACCACCCATTCAGCGCCATGCCAGACGTCAAGCATAGTAGTGGGAGCATAACAGTATGGGGACTGGGAAGCTTACTAGGATTAGAAAAATGGATGGTACAAAGTATAAAAGTTTTTGGCGAGACTCAACCTCTCAATTTTCAGTTTGATCCTTACAGTTTTTAATAATGTTATAAACTGATTAAACTTATAATCCAACAAAATGTAACATTGATAGGGAGTAAATAATTTTAAAAGGCACTGTATCCTCAACCACTGGACACTGCACGTTTAAAAGTGAAATGAATTGTAAAGTGATTTGAAAAAAAAACACCTAACAAGCTACAACTTTTTGAAGTGAACTTCAGACTTTTCACTTTTCCCCCAGCTGAGCCATTTCTGTGCTAAGTTACCATCTGTTTTATTTCCTCCCTTAGACAAAAACATTTTAGGATGCTAAAATAAGTTAGTGAAGTAGGTTTAAATGTGACCCTTATTGGGAGTTTTTTTTTCCCCCCAAAAGGGGAAGGCAGACCAACATGATGTATGCATTTTTAAATAGCATTCAGTGTTTACCTTCATTGTCTGCTTTACCTGTTAGGTTTATCAAATTGGAGAAATGATACAATAAGACTCTGTAAAAATGCAGCAGTAATAATAATACTTCACTTGACAACACCCTGTGCTCTAGGAATAACTTGTTAGAACTTGGAATTAAAAGTGAGAAGAACCTATAAAATCTTTACCCTTTTCTCCATTTCCAGCTGTGACCTGTCAGCAAATCGTTCCTGTCTCTGAAAGATACAAACCAATGTTTAGTGGCAGCAGGGCCAAATAAGCCAGATAAAAAAATAGAACTATTTAACACTCATTATGCAGGTCTGTAAATTGGTAAAATATGCTTGCTGTGTTTTTTCCCCCCACCAAAGACAGACTTTCCTGATAAATTTTGAATACCGATAATGAACCTGAGTATTCCTAGTGTTGCTCAGTATGAAACTGTATAACATTAACATGAAGGTGCCTCTCCACATTAATCAGCAACAATCAACCTAATGCACCATTGAAAATATGAAGTGTAGATGCTTGTTCCTGATTAAGTATATCAAGAAAATAAATGTAAATAAAAATGACTAGAACAGATCAACAAAATATAATCAATCTCATCTGCAAGATTTTCACAAGTGTTCAATACCTAATTACAACACATCTTGTGATGAGTCCATGTTCTCACTTCAACATTGAAAGCCCAGACCAAGATACAAACCTGCGTTGCTTTTTCCAGCTGTAATTTCAAGTCTGTTAACTCCATGTCTGTATCACGTAATTGCGCCTTCAGTTTCTCATTTTCAGCTAGAATCTGTTCATAAAGCTGGTTTAAAAAGAAAAAAGTGTAAGTGTAAATCTTATTAAGGAACAAACAATAAATAAAACCGTTTTGAATAAGCAATTGAACCATTTGTAAAAACATGCTTTAAATACCTTTTTATAATCAGTTGTATCTTCTCTTTCCCATCTGCCTGAATATGGTTTTCTGCCTTCACCGTAGCTGCGACCAATATAATGGTCATAGCGATCACTGGAAGTGCTGGATAATCCAAAGATAAAACAAAAAGTTGAAATATTTCGTTAATATCTTATGCCACTTAAAGCGAGACAACAGTATCAAGTTAAACAACTTTACTATTTTAATTTTAATTGTTGAATTGAATCAACTTATGCAATGCGGATAGAAAAACAGAAATACTAAAAAACGTACCTTGAAAGCCTGTCACTCTGTAAAAGAAAAAAATGGTTTTACATCTCTTGCAAGCTGGATATATAAATTTTCCATTTATTGTCATTAACAAAACAGTTTAAAATGAAAGGCTTCTCCCAGCTGATTATCACCAATGGGCAGATCAGCATTAATTAAAGTCACATTTGAATCAATAAACCAATATTATATAGGAATACCTTGTACAATATCAAAGAATAACCAAGCTGGAACTTTCCCTCTTATTAAGCAAAACAAACTTAATATTTCATGGTACCCAGCCTGCTCCGGTAAAGTTAAAAATAACTATTTGCTGACCATAATAAATTTAGATATAATATCATATTCTGGTAGAAAGGTTTTCTCTCAACATTTCCAAGTCTTGTTCATTTCAGTTACTCAGCGTAAACATTCTAAAATTACACCTCAGATACAAAGAGTTATTACAACCCTTTATTACAATTTACTGCTGACTATGTCTACTAGATAAAATGCTCTTAAAACTTTAATTTTAAATCCAAGACTGTAACCTGATTTTTCTTTGTTGAAAAATGTCCAGAACCATGGCAGATGTGCAAAAGTGCTAAAGGAAAACCAAACAGTTCCAAGTGTGTATGACTGCCAGTACAAAAAACACCTATAAAAGTTCAAGTTGCTAATTTACAAAAACAGCAATCACCATCCTTGGCGTACTCCATGCTTTTATCAACTTCACTTTTGATTCTGAAGACTAATTTTGTTTCACTCTTTGTCCTACTCAGCTATTTTTATACCGCATTCCTGAATTCCTGCCAAGGTTCTTAGTGACTTTGACTATCAACAGCCTTTCATAGGACACAATGCCTCAAAGCTAGGCCCTGTAATTAAGATTACTGCCTGAGTGAGCAGGGGATGACTTAAGATGGTGCAAATGTAAGCAAATCTTACATTTTGCGTGTCTACTTCTAATTCATACATTAATGAATTATTATTAAATAGCATGTATGAGACAGTTTTTCCATATCAATATTGCTATATTTCATAGCTCCCAGGACATCCATATCCTACCCAACAGTAGTTTCCGGCTTCACTCGCACTTAGTACTTAGAAAATAAAGCACCCTGAGTTCTCTGCATACAAAAACATGTTTGCTTTCTCCACTTTGCCTTAAATTTGAGCATAATAAATGCCAGGTGTATGAAATCAGTGTCATTTCCTCTAAAAACAAAGTATTCTCTTGAAAATTCATACTGGTGGGTAGTAACTAGTAAGGTCTGGTAAAGCTGATCAACATTTTAAATGCATTTCTTTGCCTTGAGATATCTTGAGGGGGAAAAAAAAAGCTTGTATAACTTAAGGGCTAAGCTAACAATGCCAGGCTTTAAATGTACCAAATTCCAAAGTAGGAAACAGTTAAGAAATATTAAAACCTATATTCAGCTACTTTAAAAGGCTACACACAGCTGATTTGGAGAAGATCCCAAATGAACTAAGCTTAATATTAAAACAAAAACAGAAAAGAAAAAACAAAATGTTTGCAATCCCTTCTCCATCAGCTTCAGAGACATTAGTGATAATCCACAAGAATTTTCCATGATTTCATATGCTAATTCCAACAAATGTTTCAGTCATTACATGGTTGCACATCACCTGGGGCTCATTCCGGTTTGTTCCTTCTTCAGAATCTGACTGCTGCTCTTGATCATTTTCATCACTCTGAAAAAGGAGAACCATTACAGAAATCTCCGAGACATGACTGCTTAAAAAAGTACATCTCCTTTGTGAAAAGCATTAAAAGACCCGGGTTTAATCAAATGCATAAACTTTTTACCATTATAAAGATACCAACTTGTAGCTTGATCTCAGAAGCTAAGCAAAGCTGGGCTGCGTCAACCCTGAGACATAGACCTCTAAAGAAACTAACTTTTCTACTGCAAAGTACTGATATAGCAGTAAGTGGTACATATTCCAAATTTTTTTTAGAAATTCCAAACTATTGCCCCAGTATGGTTAGCGGGGATACTATGTAGTTGGACGTCGTCTCCTTTGGATGAGACGTTAAATCTGAGATCCATGCTTCTCAGTTACAAGTCCACCTTCTGGAATTAAATATCATAAAACTCCCTAAATATGTCCTGTAATTTCACAGGTGAAGCAATTTCTAGTGCTGCACTTCAGTGGTAGATAAAGCAGGTCCCATCTTATATGTTTAATAAGCCTTGGAGTTCTTCAGCATGAGAAGTATTATGTAAACGCCATAAATTAATATACGATATTTGTACTCACTATTGGATAACTTGTCAAGAACAAGAGCATACCCCCAGATCTTTAGAACCAATTTGGCTTCATCAACCTCATCAATTCATATAACATGAACAGTTCTCCAAGCAAAAACTGAAGTAACCATTCTAAAGATAGAAAGATTTTACAAGTTCAACACCTATGATTTAGGAATGCTATAAAATGATGTCGCATGGAGCGCTATTACTGCAACTCAGTATGTAAGACAACAAAGTGATTTGTAGTTCCAACCACCAGGTCCAACCAGGCTGAACACTACCTTAACTATGAAGGCGCCGCCTGAGAAATCTACTTTCTAACATGTTTTAAACAAGAAATAGAGAATAAAATCGTGTTTGAAATACATGCCACTCTTACATCTTTCCAATAAGACACTCCTGTGGACCTTCGTTTCTCTCGAGGCCGCCGTCTGTCTCGTATTGATTTAGGTTGAGACTTGTCCTCGGTCTTGTCTTCTCCCTCTTTTTCCTCCTCCTTCTTATCAAATTCTGACCAAAATAACATTTAAATGTGTTAAAAATACACTTTTTTGTATGCTGTGCATTTTATTGAAAAATAACGACATGACCAACACTTATGGCTAATCTCATTCTACAATACTTAAAGTTAAACAAATTTTAAAGGAGCCTTTTTGACAAAGAACGAAGCATTTGCAGAACATTACATTGTCCTTGAAATTGGTAGTTTAGGACCATCCAAATTTGATGAACGTGTTAAAAATGACTGAAATACAATATAAAGTAGATGGAACAAACTGCTATACAAAATAGCTAGCTGTTAAAGGTCAGTTCTTTCACAACATAAGATTTGTGTGGTTCTGCATCTATAGTAATTAATAAATGTGTTGCCATTAGCAGTTTCTAACACAAAAGATATAAGAGTAACTGTAGGTGTAAGTGCTCTGTAGAGATGTTTGCATGAATAAAGTGTTTCCTGCTTTTTAAGGTCTTCTCTAATTAAAACTTCTATCATTTGAATTGAATATCTGCACCAACCAGATTAAATTATAGAAGCATCTAGCAACAACAGGGTGAGCCACAGGCTGTTTTACCTTTTTCTGTATCCCTGTGCAAACTTCTACTATAGCTGGGATATAAGGAAGTAATGCCAGTCAGACTGTTGGGTCTGTCAACTGAACTAGACGTAGAGAGCACACTACTAGTAGAGGACGTAGCTGTTGTAGTACCTGATGGCCGGTAACGCTGTTAAGGATAAAAAGGAAAAATTGTAAAACATTCAAGACCACAAACTCATTTTGGGCTTAATTATACATATGCAACAAAAACTAAACAAGAATTATTTTCAGAAACTTTGTCAGTTACAATTTGTATAGGAAAAGGTGACTACTTGGGACACTGATCCACTGCATTAGAAAATGACAAACCCATGCATACCAAGTAACTAACTCTTGGAGCTGTATCCCTAACTTTCTGCAGCATAAATCAAAAGTTGTGCAACAGCAGAAGGACCAAGAGTTGTAAAACAAGCCCCTGTATGAAACTGAATTGTGTTGGTATCTTGTTTGCTGAGGTTAAAAGGTTAAAAATAAGTAAGTTATTAGGCCAACCCAACTTGTTTGGTTGTTAGCAGATAATTGAGCCATGGACCACATCAAATCACTGTTTAAGACTCCCACAACCTTTTTTGCAAACAAGTGCAGAGCCTTTTATGAGGTTTATGTGCATATCCTTATAGTCTATCTTCTGGTTTAGGTTCCACTGTTGAATCTGATGAAGCACGCTGAGATGTCAGTCGCATCCTCTGAAGATTTTAAACCTCTGAATCCAGCCCCCTTGGAACCCTTTCTGTTCAAGACTATAATGGTACAGTTCTTTTAACAGAGGAGCATATAAACATTGTTTTGAGTTTGGCAAGGTCTCTAATCACTCTTGTTATTGAAACAAAACGATGTTGCTGTTATGGTAAAGTATTAACAAAAACAGTTTAAAATGCACAAAACACCTAAGAATTGAGTAGCCTTTTCAAGATGTTTTGCCAATTTATAAATTTACAATTGTTTTTATAGCCTGTAGGTAAAGACACTTGTCAACATTTAATATTTGCAAAATTGTCTGCCCAGTATTGAACAGCAGTACAAATGTAATTTGTAATACTTGGAAACTTTACTAGTTAACTACAAAATGTATATCCGAAATATAAAGACGAGGTAATGGTGTACCACAAGGACTTAGTATAGAACCTGAATTTGATGCATTTCACTCCCTGTTCGAGCTTGCTTTGATCTGGACTCCGTTATAAACACAACTGGTTTAACCCTAATGTATATATTACCTTGAATGCCTACTGTCTGCAATTTGAGAATAATCTATTCTTAACTTTAATCAAAAACTCTCTGAAAATCTAAATACACCATGTCATAAGCACAATTTGTTTCAATTACTTGCCATTGCTTATTCAAAGAAGTCTGACCATGTTTTCTCAAGAAGCCATAATAGCTTAAGGCTCCCATAGCCATTTGTGCAAACTTTCTTGGTTTTAAACTGCTTCTGCATAGTTCCCACTTGTGTCCTCAGTTTCACTGTTGGAAAAACTCCATGTGATTGAGTTTGTATACACATTTTTCATTAATTTTGAATATTTTAATCAGGCTTCCTTGTAGTTGTTTTTGCTTAAAACAAAGAACATTCAGTTTTTCCTCTACTGTATTACTTGTAAGCCCACAAATGTATAAGGTCACTCTTCTATGTACAGATTCCAGAGGAGCAATGCGTTTTATAAATTCTGCAGCCATGATTCTTGAAAAGTGGTTTCTTTTTCATTTTGTTTTGTTTATGACCTATTTAACCATCTGGGTCAAGTCTTGGACTATGATTTACTCATGGGTCGAATCTGTTCTGTGCTTCAAAGAGTACATTTTTAAACTGTTGCAATCCACATCACTTAAAAATTAGTTTTACTAGTGGTCCACTTTCCTGACATTACATACCTGTCATAAACCTTATTTGAATAGTTTCAAGGTACTCTTCAAAGCATCCGCATTAATCACTAAATGGTTCTCCCAATCGATCTTTAATCTGTCTTGTTTGAAAAGGATACAGTAAATACTGGCATCTCCACTTATGTATGCAATAAAACCAAGTAAAAGTCACGAGTCAAGACTATTTCACTTTCAGATGCCCCCTGAATATCCTGTTTGGTTTAGCCACCTAGATAAGAAATTAAAGTCTTTCATGATAACCACTTCTTTACACATTCCCAATTTCATATTAGACTCCTTTAGAATTATTTGAATTTGACATATGTACCATACTCCTAAACACAATGGATTTTTAATGTTTTTATAACTTACCCATATATTTTGAGACTTTTGATTTATCCAAGTTAAGTTCCTATGACTGAAGGAAGCTTTTATAAATAGTGTGTAAGAGGGAGATAAAGACAAGATGGAGATTCTCCAGACAGCTAGGAAGTTAGCAAGCCTCAGTTGTGAATAGAATCAGACAAAGGAGCATGAAGGCAATTAAAGGACCTTCCTAAAAAAACAATCTTCTATAAGTATTTCTTATAGAAAGAGTTTTGAAAAGAGACTTAGGTCTCAGAAATGGACTTAATTATGAAGCTGGTAAGAAGTGCAGAAGTTAAGCGTGTCTGTATTTAAATAGACCAGCCTATAAAATAAGCTCTGATGGTACCCTGCCCCTGGGTATATATATGCCACAATTGGTACAACTTCTTTAATTTTTCCCGTCACTCCAAAATGTTGTATATCCATCATTTTCTCTATTACCCTGTACTGGCGTTTCAACAACTCCAGTTACATCATAATTACATATAACACACCATGATTACTTGGTTCATTGAGGTCTTTTACTTCTTAAGATTCACCCTTTTAACATTTTTCCTATTTATTTGTACATTTCCTTTGCACTTACCCTATTTCCATTCTTATTTAAATGTTTGACAGAAGTAAAAGACTAACCTCTTCAAAACTCCGGTATTTCGACCGGTAGTCATCCTCACGGGTTTGAGATTCTTTCTTCTCCTCCTGTTTCTCTTTGTCCTGTTTTTCCTTTTCATCTTTTTCCTCTTCCCTACCTCGAGTGGGACGGCTCCGACCTATAGTCTTTTCTGCTTCTTGAAGATCGGTTAAGGTTACACCCTATAATGAAATAAAAGAAGCTTCAGTAAATCCGTGAACCTTTCAAACCACAGTTGGCAACACAACATTGCTGCGTTGTACGGTTTTGAGAACACTAAGAAACCAGAATGAAAAATCAGTACAACAAGTACACTGAATTAGTTATTAATGCTACAATTCTTTAGTGCTAGTTTTATACAGCAATCATTATTCTTATTGTAATATTAATTATTCGGTACTGTGCAAAAGAAGCGCAAAAGATTAGTATGAATAAAGCAGAGCTGCACGTTAAGGCAACATTCCCACTACAAATTCTACACAACACTGGAAAATAAATTAGATCCGAGTTACTGCAGGACAAGATTTAACAAAATATCAATGGGCATGTCCCCTCACCGAAATCACAAGAGACAAACAAATCAGCTTGCTTGCTTTCTGCAGACAAGTTACGGAAAAAATTAAACTAAGATTTTTAGAAGGTCTGCAAGGGTCAATTCAATGTACTAAGTAGGTAAACTTAATTTTCAAGCAATTTTAAAACAATGATTTGTTTAACAGCACCACCTTCAGGATATTTAATTTTCACAGACTTGTGGTCAAACTTGCTTGAAAAAAGTGATTGTTTTGAAGCAAAGCCTGCAAGCATAAATCACTATCACACTCCTCCGTAAAAGTGACTTTGCAGGAAGTGTCTCAATACTTTTTAACAAAGATCATAAACAGTGAAATTACTGTGCTTTTAAGGGAACAGTTTAGAAATCTTCATCTACAGCAAGTCAGTAGATTTAATGTATAATACTAAAGGAGTTCTGTACATTTCTAATATATTGTACCTATTTAGTTGATTGGACTAATTAGTAAATTTTAGTAATTTTTTAATTGGACTGCTAATCTTTTCACCAAACTTGAATTAAAAAAAACAAAATTGCTGGTACTTGCCTGAGTTGATCTTCTTGACTGTCTTGCTTGCCTAGACCTGGCTTTTCTCTGCGACTCCGATTCTTCATTGCGGACAGGAGCGAGGTACGATCTAATTTAGAAAAAATGCTCATTTTAAACTTGATCATTGCTTATCCACAATCTGTTTTGCAAAACTACCTAGAGTAAAAACTGTCAACTAATTCCATTACAAAAAAATGGGATAATCACATTAAAAAGCATACCTACTTGGCTGTATTTGCATCTAGTAAGTTAATGTTTATATCCAGTTGCATGCACTTGTACAATTTCAGATTATAATGAAGACTGCATATGCTGGGTCACTGTGAAGTGCTATCTGTTTTCACTCTGCTATCACTGAACTAATGCCTCTGGTATTAGACTAACCCATGACAAGCAGTCAGCTTAAGTAGTGTTTTTAGCAGTCACGTTGTAGATGTTAACTTTGCAGCAAAGTTGCAATAATGCAGTTTACACACGAAATCCTTACTGCCAAAGTTAAACTCCATCTTATATTTCAAGTGAGGGATACTTCTTACAATGTTTTATAACCTTTTACATAAATCATTTATTCCATAGTTTATCAGTACCTGGGACTCAATCGACCAGTGTTTTCTGCCAGAAGCGTTATCTTAGCTGTTGAACTGATGTTCAGCGCTGCTAAATAAGGTGTCAAGTGTGAAGACATGACAAGTAGAGAACATTTTTGTTCTAAATTCTTGCTACTACTTATAAATGACCACCAAATAATTTTATACTTCAGACTCAACCTACTGACCTTGAAGAAAAGTTGAGCTTCTCGACATACATCAGATCCTTCAAGATACTTGAATGAATCACCCAAATGTTTAATTTGTGTGCACACTATTTTAAAGGAAAATCTTTAAAAAAATAACTGTGCTCTATTACTCCAAAATAGTGAATCACCCAACAGCAGACATGGAAAAGGTCTTAAATCAGGAATTAATGTAACAAATGCTAAATTTGAAACTGCTTACTTATAAAAAAAAAACAATCACAAACCTGCGCCGCTCCCTGCCATCAGTGGAAGGTACGGTGCCAGTGGTGGATGTGGTTGTGGTAGTAGTAGCAGCTGTAGTATTTACAATAGTTGGTATAACTGCCACTGCTGTTGGTCCCGAATCTTTCTCCCTTTCCGCACTTTCATCAGACCAAAACCTATTTGAGGTACTGAATAAAAAAAATGAAACCCCAAGAATTATTCCCATTTTTTCTTACAAATCCATTTATAATCACTCAAAATGATTACATACATTTCAAATATGAATATCAGTGGCATACGGTCAAGGACAAAGCTGACGTATGTCAAAGCTTTAATAACTACACGATTACTTTCAATAATTTATTCAATGAACAGTGAATTTGTTGGGGTTCTTTGCTGGGGGGGACAGCTGGTATTTAACAGTCCTGGCCCACTGAACAAATCGCACTATACACTAGAGTGAAAACAACTTTCAATATGCAACATATTTTTAATTCACAAGAGATACATCTACATTTTTTAAACCAAAAAAAAAAGTAACACTAGCCATTCTACAGCACCTGCTTGTTAAGCTCGAAGGAGTTGTGGTGGTGCTGGTCTTGGTCGCAGTGCTTGTGCTGGAGAGCAGGCCTCTCTGGGAGCCAGTAGGTGAGGTAACAGATGAGGTGGTGGATGTCACAGAACTAAATGAGTCATCCTGTCTTCTTCCAAAGGAACCACTGGTAATGCATAAGCAATACAGAGGCAAGAAGGGGAAAATGTAAAATGAAGCAACTGCTTTAAAAAAAAGTAATGTCATAAAACCCATGTTTTTTTAAAATTAAAACATTTTAGAGCTAGAAGTGATTTATGAAAATAAAATGACAATTTCTCATTACTGCAGATTTATGCATTCCTAGATTTAAAAAAACCTATATAATGCCACCCATATCTGCAAATTAAATAAAACAAGAAGAGTTGATACTTTATTAGGTATGCACTGTAAAAAAAAGTTTCTTCAAGACAATACTTTGCACTTTCATCTAATATCTAGTACAGTCAATAACTGAAATTAACACTAAACCATTAAAATGCTTTCAGCAATTTAAAAATGCTTAAATATACACTTGATATAAATACTAAAAACATAATATTAAACAGATTGGAAGGGAACCAAATTACTTTGCCCTTAAGTAAAAAAAAAACATAGGCAACTTCCCAAACACTAAATGATAGAATATTTTGATAATTAAATGAAAGTCTTACTGCATAAAGATCCTGGAATATCAGAAGTAAATTAATACAGTATGAAAAACCAACCTAGTAACAGTTGTATAAACAATAAAAGTAAAATGCTAACAAATTAATTTATAAATTTTAGCTAAGAATGAAAAGAAAATATAAACATAAGATACTGACAGATTGACATATGCAATGAGCACTGGCATAAACAAGCGCTAAAGCAATACCTTCTATTAATGCTGTAAGACTGGTATTGAGATGAGGGCGACTGCCAAGGTTTAGTGTTATTAGGATCCAAGCTGATGGCAGATGAAGACTTAGCTGGTACATCTCGCACACTGCTACTTCTGCCTATTGTTAGCGAGTAGGACGTACTGCATGCACATCAAGCAAAAGAGCACATTACAACAAAATAAAGCACAGCCACATCTGTCTTAATTTCTTGTTACCTGCCAACAAATGCTAATATACTAACTCATCTATGGTGGGGGGCTCTGGTAACTATCATAAGAGATAAAATCTTTGCATACTGGTATGTGACTGCAGCAGGTATACAGTTAAAAGGTTATTGGCACTAACAGAAATTAAGTACAAATCCTAACATCCATGCAAAAATAACAGCAAATAAGATGGAAAACAAGCAGCACCTTATTTATATTTATACAGCCTTAAAACATTCATATATGGGCTCATGTTTAAATCATGCCTTCAGTGATGGCATATCTAGCTGTACCATGCACATTCTTTAAAACTCAATTTGCCTTACAAAGCTTGTGAACAATACAGTAGATGTCACTTTCTAAAAGCACGAATTTGATGCAATCCATTTTGCAATATTGTTAAAAATATCATACATAGCTAATTAGAATAAAAGACACTTATTACAAGAATTATCTTGCTGGCAGAATTTTTTTAGAGAGTTACACATCACAGAAACCATGTACCTTTTATGGAAAGTGAAATTTGGCACCTCTAGCCAAAGTTTGAGTTTTGCTTTCAACAAATCTATATGATAGAAGGTTTCAATCCAGAAATCTGGCCTTTAGGTGAAATTGTGTATTAGTGAATAAACAATCTGAAAGATGTGCAAAAATTGCTCCAAGATACAACTTATGATTAACTGATTTGTATTGTGAGACATTGTATATATATGGGCAGAAACTAGAAGAATCTAATGGAACATAAAGTAACACTTGCCCAAAATTATCTATTGAGCATTTAATCTGTTCCTTAAAAGTACTATATCAGAAGACCCAAACATGTAGTCCTGAAGAAAAATAATGTACCATCTGATTTGAAAAATTGAGTCCAAATAAAGAGCAGCTTTGCAGTATACTGTATTCAGTATCTGATTATAAACTGAAATTAATGGGACTTTAGTGCAGTACATTTTATAAATTATCAAACCCATTACAATTTGTGCATTCAGTTTGAGTGCAATACTGATTTTATAGATGTTCAGTGAAAAATTCCTTTTACCTTCTTGCAGTTTTGTGACAAATTTGCAATTATCTGCAAAGTTGTGGCAATTCAGGCAAAACAGGAATTCAGCTTTTCTAATGTGATCTTGGACACAGCTTGGAATCACTAATTGTATTTCAAGTAACCATCAGCCCAATCACTTCTGATGGAAACACCTTAAGATACTGATTTAAAAAAATGTAAGAACTTATGAGACAGCATTAAAAGTGTACGATTGGAGAGCAAATAAAAATAAGTATGACAATACATACACAAGGGATTTTTACAATTTGCATATTCACATGTATGGCTTTGTGTTATTAAATATGAAAAGCAAACCTTCGCTGATAGCTTGGTGTTTTGTTCTGGGAAGTAGTTCCTTCATTGTTCTTCAGATCATCATCCCACCTTCTCCTTGTATAAGACCCACTACGCACCAGACTAGCAGCAGAATCCCTGTGAATCACACACTACAATAGGATCGAAGGTGCTGCAAACATGACAGCAGTCTCATATCTGAGATGATTTGAAACCATTCTCATTTAATTTAGAATTTTTACCTTTGAAGGTTTACCTAGTTAAAAAAATCTTCCTTTAGATAAACCTAAGAAAAAGTAAACGATTCTACAATTTAGTCAAAGAGTACCATAGCATGGCAAAACCAAGGAATCTATCAAGTACATAAGATATAACAAGTGGCTCTATTTTGGGCAGACTGTAGATGAAGTTGATATGCATATTTCCCCACTAATCTGTGTACTCTCAAGCCATCCACCTGCATTCACCCACACTGGCTACTGTAGTGTAAGAATCCAATGCAACTCTTGCCGACAGCACTGCAGGTGCACAGGTGCCAGTAATCCATAGCAGCCGCTGTCTCGCATAGGACTGACTTGTCAACACAAAGCCCTGCAGCCCCGACAGTACTTCCCTACCTGCCCACTGCTGCAGAGAAAATCCTAGTCACCGTCAACGAGTTACATAGCCCAAACAAACTCGCAATATCCTGGATTTTTGGGCTCAACCTCTACGACGAGCAGTCTAACTGGTTTCCATAATTATGTGCAGTCACCTGCCTTTGTATGGATTTTAATACAAGGGCCTTGCTGCATGCGGGGCTGTTCTACATTTGTAATAACTTCAAAGAAAACTGATTGAACTACACCCCTTTATCTAAGGGCAGGGGACTCAAACCCTTTGTTCAGGACTGTTTCAGTCCAGCAGGTGTTATAGGTTAGACACCAAAGGCCTGGAACAACTTAACTAGTCAATTAAACAGGTTGTTTTCATTTAAGCAATTCAAAGATCATTTGGAGCAAAATGATCAGAAGTCTTTTCTTCACTGAAACAATTTGTGTAACTGAACAATGGATTAAACAAATGCCCCTAATCTTTAACACAATTAAACAAGTGATTTGTGTTTGAGTGACCAATAAGAATAACTGTATTGGGGCTCTCCAGGATCAGGGATGGGGACCTACAGGCATCTTATACTTACAGATGCACAGTAACAGAAACTGCATTCTGCTTGTAAGCAGAGGACTTTAAATCTCTTTCATAGTTGGATACAATTCATTACCTTTTATAATAAAACATTTCCATAATGTTCTGAAAGGACAAATAGTTATTCTTTAGGAATTTGATTTATATGATTACATTTGAAAACTTATTTTTGAAAGAATATCTTAAAGATACCACAAAAAGACAGAAGCAAGTGAACTGCTGCTTAAGCTAAAACATGCAAGATGCATTTGAGCTCAAAGTGTGGCATCTCACAAAATCACACATTTTTAAACACTAATATAAACTGTTTTTCACCTGTTTTCCTTTTCATCAATGTCTGATGTACTGGCAAGTCTTCTAGACGGTATTGTTGGTGCAACATATGCAAGTCGGGCTCCTTTGTCTTTTTCCTGTAGAAAAAAAATAATATTTGTTGCAAACCTAAAACAAGCCATACCTGAAATCCTTACACCAGTGCTGACAATCCTGACGAGATGCACGTGGTTTCTACATTTATTTACATGTTCTTGTAGAAACTGCAAATATAGACTTGTCATTTCACTTATAAAATACAAGTATAAGTCAAAGACTTTAAAGAGGAACTGGAACGCCATTTTTATATTTTGGGATTAGAAAGAACTGGCATTGCTGAGTGCATTTCAAACCACAATACAAGTAAAATGTATACAGTAATATTCAAAATCACCAATTTATGTAACAAAATAGACAAACTATCCCAGAACTATATTCTGCAATTCAGAACGAGGCAACAAAACGCTGAAGCAGTCTTATTACACTGTAAACAAGCTGGCTTGTGAATACAGCTCTTTTAATCTAATAGAAATATTGCTCTCAACCTTGAGATGGTTTTGCAGACAAATACAACATACTTGTTAACTGCATACAGATCACGCTGAAACATCTGTGGCGAAATGACCGTTGTCCAACCTGTTCTTATTTGCTCATACATCATATTAGTCATTACAGCAACTAGTGAGCAGGAAGGGCCACTTCACGTCACAATTTGCATGAACTCTTGTTCTCCCCCACGGAGAGACCAGCGATTTTTGCCACCATGGCATCTATCCAGTACTTCACAAACTTCACTATTTTGTGCTTAAATCTGATTTTTTTAAAATTTTGCAATACCAAGACTTAATAACTGGTCTGAGAAATGATATGAAGTTCCCCTTTGATGTGTTACTTTTCTAGTACAGTAGCTGCGATGATCTGACCTTTGCATATCCGACAGCCAATCACCATAGTGTACAGTATATACTGTACACTAGGCGTGCGCGTGCATAATATTTTGCCCAATCCGATGTTGCTCTGTTTTTCCGTGTGTTACGTACTGCCATTGACATAGCTTTGCTTGCTGATTTAGTGCTTGTGATTATTTTTCCTACTGTATTTTCCCTTAATATAATTTTATGACAAAGATGAAGATGGCGACGCTGGGTCTGCACTGGGACTAGACAAATCTGAAGGAATCGGGCACAGGGAAGGGGTCAAGGCTCTCAAAGCAGCACTAGCTTACGTTGAACAACAAGAGGAGGCAACTGCTACTGACGTCATGTTACCAAGACGCTGGCGAGACCCTGCTGCAAGGAAGAGAAGCACATCTGGGAAACCGATTCCAATCACTCATTTTTTAAAATACCTAACAATAGTTCTGTACTATGTTATTTTAGTATTACAGTAGATTAATAAACCAGATTTCATACTTATACTGCGCTTCCATTAATCTATGATTTGTCTACTCAGTTTCCTCATTATCCAACATTTTCAATTATCCGACACACTATCAGTCCCGTTTAAGTCAGATAATCGCGACTCTACTGTACTTGGAATAAAGGTAGTGAAAGTACATTTAGAGTCCTAAGTGGAGCACTTGCTGTGCTCTAGGGAGCATCTGATTGCCCTTGTACCCTATTCCCTATGAATGGGCTCTGGATTGTCATGAGTCTTACCAGGAGAAAAACAGCTTACTGAGATTAGACGGGAGGATCAATACTTAAAATAAAGCATGAAAAAACAAATAGTCAGCTCTGTGGCATCTGACCTTTTCTTTGTCTTTGTTGTCCAAAGTTGAAGACAGCCTTGGACTTGAGGCAGAGCGCATGACCCCAGTGGTGTCCTTCTCTTTCTGTGGCTCCTTAGCAGCAGTGATCTCCGCCAGAGCTCCATAGCTGCCAGTCTTCCGCAGACCCAGTCTCCAGGAGGAGGGCGACTCATCCTTCCGTTCCTCTTCCTTGGGAGAGACTTTACCAGGAGGTGGAGCAAACTGGGAGGCAGAAATTAATGTTAGTCTTTTTTTCTCACACTGCAAGTGTAGCTGTTTTAAAACCAGAGCGAGTTACCCAATGAATTTTAGTTCTGATGCAAAAACTTAAATGAGGTTAACCTGATAAATATAATTAGCTACGTATTTAGATAACACAACAATACTTCCTTTGACATCAGGAAGTGTCAACTTTCCTTCAGGTGTTTTCACACTGGGGGGTAAAAAGGTGAGGGTAGTCTCCAGGTCAAGAGCCATGCCAGGGGAAGGAATGGGAATGTTAAATCAAAGCAACCTTTTTAACATTGATTTTTGTTGTTAAAATGTCAAAAGGAATAGGACTGAAAACCAGCAAAACCTCTAAACAAGGGTTTTCAATCAAATACATCAACAGCCAATTATAATTATTCTCAGTTGCCTCTTAACACAAATACGTTTTACATCACTTAAAAGCAAATTATTTTTATGTACCCCAACATACTCTATAGCACTCTAGGATTTAGTGATAGAAAAGCTTTTCAATATCCAACCACCACCATTGACATTTACAAGTACAAATCTTACTGATGTAGACTATTTCTTTCTTTGACCTACTGGACAAAAAGCTGCTTTTTCAATTGATACTTTCGCCTTGTATTTAGCAAACAGTTTGTTGAGGGAAAAAAAAGGAAAATGAAAAACAATGTTCAAAAGCCAAACACTAACAAGCACTAACAGGCGTTCAGTTTATGTCAGGTTTTGAGATCTGGAAAAAAAAACATGCAGACAGAGGTGAAAGTGACAACATGCTATTGTCGGTTAAGTTTTTCTTGTTAACTGCAAATCGGTAAAAATCTAGTGCACACCAATGCCTCACCATAGCTTTTTTGGGCACAAGAGAAATGCCAGTTTTGCGCAAGCCCTGACGCCATAATGCAGGATCACATGGCTCCGCCACAGGCAAGAGAGGAGCAATAAAATCAAACTAAATCCAACCAAGACAAGATGTGTAATGAGAAGATAGTCATAAAAGCAGCAACAGCATATAGAGAACGCAGATCAGGGAAAAGAGTATTGAAGTAGTGTCAGTTAGCCACAGCTGATGAGGACTTTCAAAACAATTCTACATTCTGTTCTTGTCCATTTCAATTACACTGGAAAAATAATTGGCCGAAAACTTTACAGTGTGTCTACTTTTGCTGAATCATGCAACAGTCATGGCTGATTGCAAAGATGTTACGAATACTGCATCTTAGCTACAAATGTATATCCCATTTTTGTCCTGTAGGGAGCAGCAGTGTAAGAACAATGGAAATAGCAGCTTTTTAAATCTCATCCCTCCAACAATAAACAGAAACCAGTGAGTTCATTGTTCTGCATATTCTAGATGCGTTTATATTTGTTGCTAGGTTTTGCATAAATTGTCACAAAGAACCGATATCAGCTACAAACACTGCTACTGACAAAAATACGTAAGAAATTTTTCAAGTTGTATGTTGTCTTAATCCTTATTTACTTAGCTGATGATAATCTGAATTAGGAAAATGTCTAAAAAATGCTGAGGGCATAAGGATTAAACCTCAAATGAAGTTTTGTCATTTTTAGTGCCTTGAATTCTAACTTGGAAAATAGAAAATGAACAGTAATCCAAGTTTTTAATAAAGTACCTGGCAAATTTCACTACATTGGACTAACCAACAAAAATCAAGCAGCACAGGCTAATGTATTAAAGATGATGTTTTCAAATGATAAAAATCAAAGTGATGATGAATTATTCTGCCAACTCAAATGCTTACTAATCAGCACAAAAACAAAAGCATTCTCAACACTGTTTATGTAACTAATGTACTATTAAGACAAAGTTCCCCTTTTCAAGGAGTGTTGGCACAACACAAAATATAAAGATGGAACTAAATACTGTTCAGTTAGAAATAATGTTTAACACCCTTATTCAAAGATGTCCATAAACTGTGGTCAACAACCTCAGATTTAAGGTTTCACCTGAAAAGCAGCATCTCCCAAAGTTTTACATGTACAAGTATCACTTGACTTACAGAAGGCATATATTATCATAAACAGATATGGAAATGTGATGTAATGAGGAATGATGTTTCCCCATTCATTTAATATTAAATTTTTGCACTTTGAGTAGAATGTTCAGCACTCATTATGTATTATGTAAAACTGTTCTGTCTTAGCACAATAATTAACATGTCGACTAAATGTTCATCTTGCACTTACTATTTTACAATATTCACATTTACATCTAATGCATGAACTACGTATTGTCTCGGCCTGAGCAACTCCTGTATTGTTCCAAGTGCATTAAAATGTAGATGGGTTTGAAAACTTTAAATAAAAGCTGGCACTTCTGTTGAAAACTGGCCATGCCATTTCTGTATTTCATTAGCATGGGCAATGTCATTGAAGAATTGGAATGTGCAGTTTAAGAATGCAAAAAATTACCATGTAAAGTAACAAGTAGTGGTTAATTCCATACTCAAAAGTAAAAAAAAACAGCTGGAGAGCCTACAATTATCAAAGAAACAAAAGCAGGAATATAAGGCTAAGGTGTGGGGTAAGGACAAAATAAAATGTGAGAATGGGTAGGGGAAGGTGTCCAATTCTCATTTTATTGTCTATCTCACCACTTGTCTGACAAAGTATCCCTCAACCCTTCCACTCCCGAAGAAAGCTCCACAGCCAAAATGTTACATATTTCTCCTATTTCTTTGTATGTTTCAGTGTGGAATTAACCTCTCCTGATGACATTTCCCATACACAATCTTAGGTACATCCTCTTTTAGTTTCTATTGCATGACATTTTGTCTTTTGAATGAGATTTCAGCATTTGTGCCAATTAAAACACTAGAAAATATGTGAAAGAAAGTACTATTCTAGTATTTTTCCTTAATGTAAATCAAGAGTTTGAAGTTCAGTATCTTTACAGATGAAGCAATTTGCTGTAACTGTGCAAAAGCTATTGTGCATTTTAGCTAAATAAATGCTACACTACATAAATATTTTGCAGCTATCTTATGAAATAGATCAAAACACAGTGGAAGAACCCAAGAGTATCGTGGAAAAGAAATACTGCAGGAGCTTAGAGAGTTTTAGCCACTCACTGAACTGCCATTGCTGAAATTAAGAAACAATGACATGAAGAGACGTCAATTTAATTTTAACAAAGGGAACAAATTTATAAAACAAGGATCTAAACTTTGCCATACCTTCTTGATAGGAGAAGAAGGAGTCACCTGGTTTGTAGGTATTGTTGGGGACGATACCGTCACGCTGGTTGGCTGTGTTCCGGTACTGTTTGTGTTATTTACAGGTGCAGAGGTTTTGCTCTTGTCTGCAATGGGAGAAGTTAATAAAATAGACAATTTGATTAATTTCACCAGAGATTTTAAGTATCCTTAAGAACCATCAGCTAAAAGCTGGACAATTATTTTTACCGTGATCCTTTTAACCTTTTTATTTCTGTGCAGGTACTACACTACATATGTATCAGCACCTTTAAAAGTTTTAAAAAATTGAGAACATGCATTTTTTTGCTCAGTTACAACCCAATAAATTAGCTGGTATACCATTACCATAACCCCAACCATTTTTTAAAAAGCTTTAGATTAAGTATAAATTTACAAGTAAATGATCAGCCTGTACATTAAAGCTGTGCACAGGAGTGTGAGAGCTATATAACGTACTAACTCAGATTTGCTGCATCCAGCTAGAACTACTGGACAGACATGAAAACAAGGTGTTACCTGCTTCCGTTTCAGACTCTGAATCTTCCTCCTCTTCCTCCTCACTGGAGCAACTGGACTCATCCTTCTTTCCTTCCTCCTCTTCATCTGCCTTCTCCTGTTCTAAGGACTCAATGCGGGGCACACACGTCTCCTGCTCGTTCAGGAGAGTCTCTTTGCTGAGGCACAGGAAATGGTTGATAGTTTGAGCCATTCCCCAACAGTCACAAAATACCATCCTACCATCGGCGTTAATGAACTCTCCTCTACTGTACCTCTGTCATCTAACATGGCTAAAAATGGAAGCTTCTGTTGTGAAATACTTTCAGAGACACTAATTCTGGCTCAGGAAATTCCAATACACAAATAAAGATAAAGGATTTGCTGTTAAAATAAACCCTGAAAAATCTATTTTTTTCATATCACTTGAAATATTCCGATCCCCATAAACTAAGAGCCATCTTTTCAATGACATCCATGAAAATGAGCATGCAACTGAAGTTCCAGGTACAGAGGTTTATACAGGATGCTGAAAATAGGAGTGAAGATCAATGCAGGAAGCCATTTACAGATGAAGGCCAATATGTAAACAGAGTTAAAACATTTTGTTCAGCTTGTTCAAGACTTAATTTGGTTATAAAAGCACAGACTGGCATTTGGGTTCAGAATCACTAATCAATTTAAAGGTTACATGGGCCATAGAATCAACACCTACAATTACCTAGTGGTAATGTTTAAAAAAAGAAAATGTTTACCCTGAGGAAAAGCAACAAAAGAACTGGGAAAACCTTGTTCTACTAACATACATACAATTAAAATAAAGTACTATACATATAAGAGCAATATTAAGGTAAAATATTAAGGAAAGAGTAAAATCTTAACTTTACCAAAGACAAGAGTGACTTGCTCTTTATAAAAGGACAAGTTGGATCTTAGAAACTTTTAGACATTCTCGGTTTTATTTTCTCAAAATGTAGCGTGACGGGTAAAAACTTTCAAAACAAAAATTGCTTCCTCCTCAGCAATGTAATACTAACCTAGTACTTATAACTGTGCTACTTACTTCTTTAGTGGTTTAATTGACTGGTTGTTATCCATTGTTGTTGTCGTCTCAATCAATGGGGACTTCTTATCTCGCTTCTCACTCAAAAGCTGCCAAAACGTAAATATGGAGGCAAATCAGCAGCTGACTTATAGGAAAGGGTAAAGCCCTGTTCAAGCAAGAGCATGAAACGCATTTTGCCAGAAGCTCATAAGCAAGCAAAAACTCTCCGTGACGCTGTATGAAAAGCTTACATTTTATTGCAATATCCAGTCATACGTTTACGAATACTTTGAAAAAGTTCATGCTATCAAATTCCATTCTTGGTAACAGTATATTTAGCTTATCCAAACATAGGATGTAAAGGCTTGTCCCAGATAACTTACCATATTTTGCTTCTTTTGTAATTCTTCTAAATAACCAAGGACATCTTCATCTGCTACATCAAAGGCTGTTTGACCCTGAAAATTTAGAACATTGCTGTGAATAATGTCTTGTGTTAAAGATGTACACCTGACGAAATTACAGCCTAATCTTTAAGAATTGAGAGTGCAAGGAGTAGAACTGACACAAATTTAGGAAAAATAGCTTTTGCACAAAAATGTTTTTCACAAAAATAGCTTTCATTTCACAATGAAAATATTTCTGTACACTCAAGCACAGTTAAATGCAGTATTCTGAAGACCAACACTAAAAATAAAAAGCTAAAATGCATACCACTTTGTTGACGATGTCCATATCACAAAAATGTTCTACTAGAACACGACAGGCTTCCTCTTTACCCCAGTGGGCAGCAGCATGGAGTGGAGTCCAGCCATCATAGTCTTTAATATTTACATCATACCCTGCCTGGATTAAAAGCCTAAAATAAAGAGAATATTTTATGTTAGCATCTGACATTTAAAAGAAAAAAAAGTGTTCATTGATTTCCTTGTAATCTAATGTTAATATTTGTTTAACCTGTCAGAACAGCTTGTTGTCCATTATTAGAAGTCAGTAATCATGGCTGTAAGGAAAATGATCCCTGCTTGAGCTGGCCATTAAACCTGTCTTATACAATACTCTGTGCAAACATTCCCACTATCACAGAGCTTGAAAATAAAGGCATGAAAATGGAATGACAAAACAGAAGATAAACACTGTAATAAGGATCTTGTTTCTACTGGCAGATAAAATAATGAGGACTATAATGTTCACTTGCATTCATAAACATATTACACCACATTCAGCTCTTAAACATAGAGATGGTAAATTACAATATCCTGGCTTTATACCCGGTAACAGATGGAAAAGGAGGCCAGCTTCACTTTTGCTGACAGCCTGCTGTGTCTCATGTGGTTTTACAGCAGTTTGCAGCCCAAACAAAATGTGCAGCTTGTAAAAGCAAGTTGCTTTGCACAGTCACTCACAATGACTCAGTATATGGTTTTCATAAGGTACGTTTCCTTGCCTACAAAGACCGGGATATAATGGTTACAATCAAATGTAAGAATGGAGATGGTCGGGGGGAGAGAGAACTAAATGGCAATGAGAAATGAATACAAACAGTAAAGCCAAACTTACTTTAAAACCTCGGTATAACCTTTAGCAGCAGCAACATGCAGTGCTGTACCCCCAGATTTGGCATGCCGGACATCATTGATCTGGCCGCTATTTAACCACTGCCGTGCATCACGTAGCATAATCCTCTCCTCCTCCTTCCGCGCTGCTTCAATGTCAACACCTAGAAGTCAAGAATAAACCATTTACACTATTATCTCTTTTTTCTTTTATGTTTTTGATGTAGTGGAATAATATAGCCTGAAGCAGTTAGTGACAAAGTTACACCAACACCCTTTTCTCCCCCAAATATCAGGTATTTGCACACTTTCAAGATCCCCAAAGGGGAAAATCTGATAGACTGCTTATGTGCTGAGGGTCACACAGTGAACAATTACTATGATTTAAAATGACAGATTCAATGCTCTGTTCTTGGAATTCTTGGAAGACAGAAAACAAAAATTTAAAACATTACTGGATTTGGTTAAAATTCAGTATAGACAATAATATATTATTAGCATAAAAAATTAGAGCTATTAATCGTTTGTAAAAGAGCAATGATGTAATCAGATTTAACATAACACATTTCATAAGATTTAGAGCTTACAAAATCCTAACAAAAACTGAAAAAGAATTACATGTTAAAGAGCACTCATTCCCTTGAACACATTCACTTTTGAGAAACCCTTTTCCAGACCAAAATTAGTAAAATGTAACACAGAGCTACGTCTCATTGAATGGAAATTAGAATTTGTATGGCTTTAACAAAGAAATTAAAAATGTATCTCAGTTTCTGTGTCTATTTTTGTTCACAGTTAACTTTACCACAGTATCCGAAATGTTGCTTTAACAGTAGTAGTACCTAACCAGGATTAAAATGTGATATGGAAAGACTCAAACAATTCTTTACCGAGAGAGATACACTGCCCTTTTTTAATATTCCATATATATAACATTCGGAACAACAATACGAATCTAACTCTTTGGCAACAAGGTCTCTAAGCATACACTGATATTATGCCTAATTTATACACCAATTACTTTCTAAATTTAATTTAGTATACAAGCCCTGAAGTGCCAGACAACCACACTTATGAAGTCCTAGTTATACATATTCTCTAGGGAAATTTTCCCAAATCCAATCCTTAGGATACCATTTAACTTCAAATTTAACCTTTAACTTAAATCAATCATTTTAAAGATGGTAAACCCCTAATAAAAACATCGAGTTGTCTTAGTTTGTGTGCAAATTTAAAACAAAAATAAAATGATTTAGCACTCCGAACAAAAACCAAACTCAAAAGGTGTAATAAACTCTTTTTACACCAGAGGGAGATATAGACTCATTTAATGACTTTGGATTTCTTTTACTGTCAATATAGTTCCATAGACGATATATAGCACTGCCCAGGTCTGGAATCGCAAAAAGGTTGGAATACACATTGATTTCTCAGTCAAAACAATTTCTCCAACAATACAGCCCTCCTCTGAGGAGGAACCAGTCACACCTAGGAGACAGCTTTAATATTATATTTTTCCTGCTTAAAACAAACATTTTAGCAATCCAAGGACCACAGTGAGAAAACAACTTTAGTTTTCAGTCCCAGTCATTCTATATATATTTTTTGCAAACATGCATTAAACCTTAAACCGTTTTTGAAATGATAAAATACTATTTAAATAAACCTCTAATGGCTTAATGTTGTGGAGTATTACTGCTACTAAAACATACCGTTTTGTGGGACACCCTACTGGGTTTAATGTTCTGTGACAGGATAAGGCATTACAGAATAAAGATGCTTTTCACATCTGTACATACAGGCAGATGAGTTGCCTACACCTTAAAATTAATAACTTCCTTTGGACAGATGACCACTGGAGAAACTACAAGGAGAAACTTGCTTAAATGATCTGCTGTGACCAAGCAGTTACCCAAAACATTACATCTCTGCCACAGTCTAGTCATTGAACATGAAGCCCAATGCTGGAAATTGCCCAGAAAATCTGTTTTCGGGGAAAATTTTACAATTGCAATTTACTTTTTTTTGAGCTAAGGAAAAAATTCTCGATTTTCCCCTAAGTAATTGGAAAAACTCTAGTAAAGAGGCCATGGATGCACATGAAAACATTGTTCACTTTAAAGGTTTTAGAGTTTAGTTTGCTTTTATGAGCAGAGAGCTAGATATTTTCTTATCAGACTAGAGCTCAATACTTTGATAAAGCAGCTTGTAATTCACACCAGTAATCTTCTTAGTTTACCTGATGAAAAAGTCATTCCTGTTTCTTAATTTTGTCTTTAACTCCATTAAAGCCAATTTAAAAACTTGATGCAAATCTTAATGCCAAACCCAGCTGTTTCTAAATGTTAGTTTGAATGAACTTGAGAAAAAGGTTTGAAGCAAATCCGATGCTTGTAATGATCCTCTCTTTTTAGACTCGGATAGAATCACTCTATTTGAAAGCACAAAAAACGTGAAATCATTATTTTGACTGGTTAAATATATAAAATATTTACATTTAATAAGCAGACTACCACATAATACTTCAAGAAAGATGGCAATTTGAAGTTTTTATAAAAAGTGTTACAAATGTGAAGAAAAGCACTGATTCTCTTTGGGTGACCCCTCATTTTTGAGCTGTACAACTGTGACAATTCTTTAAATTTACTTTAACCATCTTCTTCATCAATTAACTGCTGTAAAGTAAGGATGTTCTGTAAAGTCTTGATATGGTAACAAGCACAAAATGTTTATTAAAAGATGGAAATGAGACAAGGCTATATTCCTAGCAAGAATCTACAGCCCTTAATGTATTTCTTGAACATCTATAATTCGACACACGAAAAACTAATTGCGTACCAAAGCTGTCAAGCACATAGCTTCATATGCCAACAGCTTTTTTGTCCTCTAAAGAACCAACTATTGCCCACCTGAAAGTCACTAATTGAGCGAACTCTTGACTCATGAAATGATTCAATTGTGTAATTATAGGCGCGTTTATAAATAGTAAACCATAACAAAGGCTCAATCAATTTATTCAAGAGTACATTGTGGATGCATCTCTGACATCTGTGCATTTGGGTCTTTGTGTGCCACAAAGCAGTGTTCTTTATTAATGCCCATGTGATCTGATCACAGTGGAATACACAACGTTGCTACAAAGGAATTCATTTATTCCTTTATTCCACTGTGCTATTATCTAAAGTATTACAACAGAAACCACAACGCACAGACAGAATATATAAGAGGTTTGTCTGAAAAAAGTAGACATTACATATACTATAACCAACAGTCACCATTTACCAAATAAAAAGGTTTAGAAAAAAAAATGTAAAGGTACTTTATTATATAACTCTGCAATCACAGTACAGTTACATAACTTGTGACTGACATCTGTGGGAAAAAATGAATTCTCTATTTTAAGAAACTCTATTCATGTGTTAGTCAGTAAATGTGCTGGCGATTTCCTCCAGCTGTCCTCTAATTTAGTGGACCTAACAGTAATGGACTTTAATTTTTCCAAACTGTAAATTTCAATATCTAGATTAGATTTTATAGAGGAGTTGAAACCAAAACTAAAAAGGCCAAACAAAAAAATGACAAACTCCTAGAAATAAACCAGCCTTTGAAATGCTGAACAAATGTGTACATTTAGATTTTGATACAGAATAAAAAATCCACACATCTGAAACACTAACAATTGCTACATGCCAAAATTTCACCATAGGATACCAAACTCTGGTCCTTAATGGCCACAATCTCTCAGGTTTAATAGGTCTCTTTAAATCTTCGGTTTCTTCAGAACAAGGTAATACTTCACCTTCGATTCAATTCAGTTCAATTAAGCAAATATTAAATTAAACTAAGTAAGGGCAAGGGATCCAAATCAAAAGAATGATTTAAAGTGGGGGCTTATTTTGAAGTAATAAATTCTAGTGTAGCATTAATCTTACGGACAATCGTGTTTAACCGTCTGTTTCACATTGTTTGACAAAATCCCCCCAAATCAGTTATTTTCGGTTTAAAAATGTTGAAGTTAGATTTTTTTTTTTTTAATACTGCCACTTTCAGATACAGCCCCAAAACGCAACCATCTTTCTGAGTTCTGTTCACAAAGTACTTTTCTCTCAAACATAAAAACACAAACTTGATACTGTCACTCATGGTGACTAAAACGGCAGAAAAGGCTGTAAGTGGAGTAGCTGAAAAGATTTACTACTTCTTTTGCTCCTTCTGCTCTTAATGTAATATTTTACAGTGTACAAAACATTTTACTCCTTTACCAACAGACTTCGGGATAGAAGGGCTTCTGAACCTTCGGCAACATAAGTCCATTTAAAAATCACCTAAACCTAATCCATCACCAACTTGTAAAATAATTTCCCTTTTTGGTTTACACTTAAAAACTCAATATAACTAAGGATTAAACACATTGTAACTGCTTGCAATTTAGGATGAACAATCAAGTGCCAGTGACTGCAAACTGACTTACCTGCTGGGAAACTGTGGGTTCTTCCTATTTAATAGTTCAATCTTATAGCACAAAAAAAAAGCTTTTATACTGTTCCTACTAATTATCTTATGAGCACATTTAGATGCAAGTTGTATTTTTACTTTAAAAAACAGCAATGTTTAACTCCCAAAGATCAAGGATACATTTCAGCCATCCATTCCTTAAAAGAATATTTTTAAAAAGTAAATTACACTGAACTATATTGGGTAGTGCTGTACTGACTTATAAACCAAACAACAAAGTTCAGATAAATGTGTTCCTATATATAGCTATATGACCAACATGAGTATCGAAGTTCTACTTGTTTAGATATTCAAGCCTGTCAGTAGACGCGCAAGTACAGTTTCTCCTGCTGGATGTGCAGAGTGTTCCTTCACTAACCCTAAATCACAAAAACCAAAAAACAAAAATGTACCAAAATATTCTTAAAGACAAACTACAGATATTTATGAGCACATCATCCAGGTTGTGTAGTACAGCTTGTTGCTAATTAACCACAAGGCAACTTGTTGGCAAACTGGTAGACGTTGAGATGTTTTATAACATCACTTTATCAGCCCTATACAATTTCTTGCATTAGGAGTTTGTCTTTTTGCATACCCCAGCTTGCTCTCCATGAGACACACAGATACACAGACAGGGAGAGAGCCTGGGGTCAGAGCACAGGGTCAGCCATTGTACAGCACCCCTGGAGCAGTTGGGGTTAAGGGCCTTGCTCAGGAGCCCAACGGAGTAGGATTCCTCTGCCAGCTGCGGGATTTAAACCGGCAACCTTCCAGCCACAGGTGCAGATCCTTAGCCACAGAGCCCCACAATTGGCTGTAACTAACCAAAACATAATGCAAAGTGGTGGCAAAAGCAGTAAGATGCCCTGTACAAAAGTTGTGACATGTGAAACAGAGTAAGCAGTCACTCTAGTTTGTGCCTATCCATTCATTTTCTTCTATTCACATTGAATTTGAGTTACTTTTATAGAAACAAAACTATTACTTAAAGTAACTACCCGTTTTTTAAAGATTCAAATGAAAAACAAAAGCCTTACTTTAATGAACAATTGTGCATGCTTTCCTAAACATGTTGACAAGTAAAAAAAAACCCATAGTGTGAAACCAAACTTATTTAAATATACACTTTCTAGTGCAACATTCCTCATCAATATATTTGTTTGTATTGGAATCTGCAATATGACTAAGAAAACCTAACATTGACTAAAGATAAATATTAAGATGCAATCACCACCTTGAATCAGTGAACTCCAACATGGTGAAAACTTGACTTCAATACTTTCTCTATTACAAGTGAACGAACACTGCCCTCAGAATTATGCCCAACCAGACTTTCTAACCTTACAATACAAATAGCTACAAAGGAAAGGAGTCAGCCCACAATAAGTTTTATTTCTGCATCAGTAGTAGTACTCTGTGCCTCCACTGTCCAATTAGCACCAAGTATCCTAGCAGTCAAAATACAGTATAAGCCAGGAGAGAAAATGTAAAAGGCTGTAACATTTTAAAATGTACCGACAACCCACATTAGAACTAGTAAATTAAAGGACAAGAAAATGCCATTGCAGGTGACGATCAGGTGTTTTATCATGGAAAAACTAAAAAACGCTAAAGTTAAAACTGCAACAATTAAATTTTCACAGAAAGCTCTACTATGAGTACTGCCATTCTCCTCAGCACTACATACCAGGTAATCCCATAAATCCACAATACCCTAGGAACAGAGTTCAACACTGTAATAGAAAATGAATTACAAAGTCAAGAACCGCAGTTCTGAACTGCAAACAGAAGTGTCTTTAGTACAGATAAAAGTCAACCCAAAAGAGTCTTGATTGTTCATAGACATTCTCTTTATCAATTCCCTTTTCTGCTTTAACAATTCCCAGATCAAAATCAACTTGACAGCCTAACAGAAGACATTACAAGGCCACAGTCAAACAAAATCCCATCAACAATGTGTTAGCAGTTCTGCTTCATCACGTGTCACATTTTAAGCCTCACGTTCACTAAAGCTGTGTGTCCCTCAGAGATACGCAGATCATGCTGGACTGAACGTATCCACTATGTGCATTTGAAAACGGAATTAGGTGAGTAAATAAAGTAAGTTAAACATCCCACTACATGACTTCTGGCAAATCAGTGTTTAAAAATGTATTAACAATTTAACATCTGAATCCAGCATGCAACACTATCTTCCAAAACCAGCATCTCTGTACGTTGCTTTAAAGCTGCATCATCAGTCAAACCCACCAAATAAAACCTGACAGCTGCCATTACTGGGTCACATTAGACTGCAGCAAGCTAAGCGATGTTACATAATACGGTTTAGAGTGCACAGCATGTTAACAGAACAGCAGGCAGGGATAATCACTAAATTCATGTTGTAAATTAAGCCCTTAGGACATTAGAAGTGTTAAAAAGATAATTCCAGCCACAGCAGACAAAATAAACCGAGTGGTTACAACCCCTCTGCTCTTGCCCTCTCTAGTCTCTTCATGTAAAGACAAAGTTCATATTACCAGAGGTTCAGCCTTCATTATAGCTTTCGAACAGATTACGCTACTATTAAAAAAAAAGATCAGAAGAGATTGAATAAACAGATGTCTGCTTAGGGGAGAGTTTTAATTTTATCATTAAAAAAAAGTTATGCATTAAAGTGATAGGTTGTTGTGGGAAAAACATAAAAATTCCAGCCACCTCAGTTTAGAAGAATTACCTGAATTTGAACTTACACATTTTCAGACACACAAATATATCTACAACTACTGTACTATGAAGCCCTAAAGCTTCAAAATGGAGTTGTGTTATTAACACCTAACAGATGTGGAAATAAAACAACACTCCAGAGTTTTAAACCCTACTTCTCCAGGAACAGTTTCTCCAGAATAAAGCAGGAAGAGGTGTCCAGGTGCAGCAGTCAGGTGATGCAGACTTTCAATTATATACTACTAATACTTTAGATCCATTCATATCTATTATAGCAAATAGGTTAGAACCTCAAACTAATGAAATATCCAATATTTATAAAGAAATTACCCAGAAGGAAAGGACTTGTATTGAGCAAGGGGGCCAAAAGTTCAAATACTTCATTGCGGTCTCAATTTTTTATGTGGTTTATTCAAGAGGACAATCTAAAAGATGATAAAATACTTTAGAAACAAAATGTGACATGAGAAATAAATCAAATTTTATGATTGTAACTTGCACTCAAAATGGATAACAAACAAACCTGATCATAGGATTTGACTAAAAACCATACTGCCTTGTAGAAAACTTCACAAAATCTAAGAATTCACATTGTGTACTTCAACAGCCTCTATTTGTCTTGGAAGTATTGTAATATTGTACTTGTTGAAGTATATGTATTAATACAGCTCAAGGGTAGATGCAGACGAACCACTGCATGGCCAAGTTACCTCTGCTTACATTGTATACAAGTTAAAAAAATATTTAAAAAGTTTTAGGACATTTTAGATAAGTCCTCCTTCAGCTGTGCAAAAAAAATGACAACTTGAAGACATTGTCCAAAAACTATTTATGAATTGTTTAAGCCTTGTGCACAACACAAATCTTATTTTCTATAATTAACTGAAAATTGAAAATAAATGTTGCATATCTTCATTCATAAGTGAAAAAAGAATAATGACATTCACAGTACATCAAGAGAATTAAACACCAAAACATTTTTTTGCCATTAAATTAAGCACACATTAAACACAGCATGTTAAAAATGAAGAAATCTTTTCAATATTGTGCTAACACTGACATTTCATGAAGAAATACCAACTATAAGGGGCAACAGACAGGTGGGCACAGCTACAGTGCCTTGCGAAAGTATTCGGCCCCCTTGAACTTTTCAACCTTTTGCCACATTTCAGGCTTCAAACATAAAGATATAAATTTTTTATTTTATGTGAAGAATCACCAACAAGTGGGACACAATTGTGAAGTGGAACGAAATCTATTGGATTTTTGAAACTTTTTTAACTAATAAAAAAATGAAAAGTGGGGCGTGCAAAATTATTCGGCCCCCTTGCGTTAATACTTTGTAGAGCCACCTTTTGCTGCGATTACAGCTGCAAGTCGCTTGGGGTATGTCTCTATCAGTTTTGCACATCGAGAGACTGAAATTCTTGCCCATTCTTCCTTGCAAAACAGCTCGAGCTCAGTGAGGTTGGATGGAGAGCGTTTGTGAACAGCAGTTTTCAGCTCTTTCCACAGATTCTCGATTGGATTCAGGTCTGGACTTTGACTTGGCCATTCAAACACCTGGATACGTTTATTTGTGAACCATTCCTTTGTAGATTTTGCTGTATGTTTGGGATCATTGTCTTGTTGGAAGATAAGTCTCCGTCCCAGTTTCAGGTCTTTTGCAGACTCCAACAGGTTTTCATCCAGAATGGTCCTGTATTTGGCTGCATCCATCTTCCCCTCAATTTTAACCATCTTCCCTGTCCCTGCTGAAGAAAAGCAGGCCCAAACCATGATGCTGCCACCACCATGTTTGACAGTGGGGATGGTGTGTTGAGGGTGATGAGCTGTGTTGCTTTTACGCCAAACATATCGTTTTGCATTGTGGCCAAAAAGTTCGATTTTGGTTTCATCTGACCAGAGCACCTTCTTCCACATGTTTGGGGTGTCTCCCAGGTGGCTTGTGGCAAACTTTAGACGAGACTTTTTATGGATATCTTTGAGAAATGGCTTTCTTCTTGCCACTCTTCCATAAAGGCCAGATTTGTGCAGTGTAAGACTGATTGTTGTCCTATGGACAGACTCTCCCACCTCAGCTGTAGTTCTCTGCAGTTCATCCAGAGTGATCATGGGCCTCTTGGCTGCATCTCTGATCAGTCTTCTCCTTGTCTGAGCTGAAAGTTTAGAGGGACGGCCAGGTCTTGGTAGATTTGCAGTGGTCTGATACTCCTTCCATTTCAAGATGATCGCTTGCACAGTGCTCCTTGGGATGTTTGAAGCTTGGGAAATCTTTTTGTATCCAAATCCGGCTTTAAACTTCTCCACAACAGTATTACGGACCTGCCTGGTGTGTTCCTTGGTCTTCATGATGCTCTCTGCGCTTTCAACAGAACCTTGAGACTATCACAGAGCAGGTGCATTTATACAGAGACTTGATTACACACAGGTGGATTCTATTTATCACCATCAGTCATTTAGGACAACATTGGATCATTCAGAGATCCTCGCTGAACTTCTGGAGTGAGTTTGCTGCACTAAAAGTAAAGGGGCCGAATAATTTTGCACGCCCCACTTTTCATTTTTTTATTAGTTAAAAAAGTTTCAAAAATCCAATAGATTTCGTTCCACTTCACAATTGTGTCCCACTTGTTGGTGATTCTTCACATAAAATAAAAAATTTATATCTTTATGTTTGAAGCCTGAAATGTGGCAAAAGGTTGAAAAGTTCAAGGGGGCCGAATACTTTCGCAAGGCACTGTATAAGATGTTATTTATCAGGACATAAAGGTATGTTATGTGAATTTTACATATTTATGAATAGCCAGCTCAGATATTGGTCATGTATATTGAAGCGAAAGGTTACTGCTGGTTCTCTGCACAAAAAGAAACATGAAGGATAGTCATTTTTACTACTTCCAAAAACTCAGTCTGATCGCAGCACTAATACACACAGCCTTCAACAAGGACAAGTCTGGTTCCACAAACCTTACTGTAAGTTATTTTGTGCAAGTCAGATTTCACTCAATTTCTGCAAGTCGGATGTGATCCGACTTGATGATCACATTGTAATACAATGAACATACAGTATTTTGCAATAAAACATTCATGGATTAAAACAGCTGTGGATTAACACGGATTCAAAAAAACGGAAGAGCAAGGCATTTGAAGTAAGTTCCCACTTAGGCAAACAAATTCATAACAAATCACAAATCTTAAGGTTTTAATTATTTAAACATAAGTAAATTCCTGCATCAGTTAGTAGTCTAGTCTTTGTCGTTGGCTGATTTAAGAAGCAATGTTAACAAGAATGAAATGACACCTCCTGCATTTGTCAGATTGGGTTTCAGAAGTGAAAATATATACATTTTATATCCACTGATATTATGAAGCAAGCAGTAGTAATACATTAGTAAATAAATAGCAAAATACATTCTTAATAAAAATCATAACATGACAGCTGCATGCAAAATAAACAGTTTACACTTCTTTTCCCCCCCATCTACACCACAATTTCCCCCAGTACAGAACTCTAAAATGCTATACCTGCAAACATATTGCTACCTGAAGTACATCATTAGGAAATGATTGAGAGTGGTGCTGTGAGAAAGAGGACATTATCAATTATGTCTAATTTACAACACTAGTGTTTATCCGAAGGAAGTCTGTTAACACTACATTGACAGTATTTCAGAAGAAAATAGCTCCCAATGGGTCTCGGGTATCGAAACCTGATCTACGTTACCTTGACGATTCACTTCATTTTGCAGAAGCTCCTCCATTGCTTCCTCCTCTGCAATGTCTAGAGGAGTTTCCCCCTCACTGTTGACAACTCCTACATTAGCTCCTTGACTAATTAAATACCTGGAACACAAAAGAGCAAAACAGTTCAGTTCCCATAAAAGACTACACATTCTCAGAGCAGCCATCAGTTTGCAAATCACATCGGAATATGAATCCAAATCGTTACATTAACTCTTTGATGATTATTTTTATATGTTAAAATCTTATGTAAACAGATAAACCTTTCCATATTTCTATATATAAAACCATGTCACCCTTCATCATCCTTTATGAATCATGTTGTTCTAAATCAATGAAATCACCCTTAATGCAATTTACACAGCTCACAACTTCAATCTGAAACTACGATTCCTCTTCCTCTTTTGTTCTCCATCCACACACGTTAACATTTGTCTCTGTGCTTTTTTTTCTCCCCACTATAGCAGAAATGCTTTCTACATTTCATATGTCCTACACGAAGAAGTCAACAAGACTCCATTTTAAATTCCCTGAATCAAGAATCACTTTCCTTTCAGTCAGGTGCTAAAAACATGCAGGTTCTGAGATGTCAGAAGGAAGGCTGCAGACTAAAGATACAAAACACGAATACCAATTATTTGAACAGGCTAGTTCTGTCCTTTGCTTCATGCACCAATGTAACTTCTCATTTGACAGTCATATTTTCTTCATGTATTTAAAGCCGAGATAAACTTCTAGTCATTTCCAATCACTTTGCCCTTTCTTTTCAGCACTTAACATGTTTTTTTCTCTCACTTGTAATCAAAGTCTCAAAAAAAACTGAATCCAGTGATCCCACCAACTTTGTTATTTGCATCTTTAATACTTTTTGCAGCCCACTATGTCTGTTGCTTCATGCCTCCCTCATAAAAAAAACAGGCTGGCAGTACACTGTGCAAAACCCAGGACATATTAAAAGATAACGGGACTTTTGCATTTTTTTCCCCACCACAAAAAACCATACAGTCACACTATCTGGGGAGAATCAGCTTTGCTGGAGCTGACAATCCTTGCACAACACAATGGGAAAAAAAGATCAGACTTTGTTCTCTAAAAGAAGCACTGCCAAGCCATTTACTTTTTTCACACTGTAAACAACTGATTTTCATCATTTAAGAATTACAGCTTTCAACATGCTCCAGAGATAGGATGTTACAGAGCTGAATCTGCATGTGTGCAGTATATTCCTCATTATTTCTTTGTTGCGCATGCTTTAATGTCATTTTTTCCTCATGAAAGACGGTCTGTCATCTGTCTTAGCCTAAATGTTTCACTTAAAAAAAACAGCTGCACAAGAATATACATTAAATATGATATAAGCAAGCCTAAAGCATTTTTCCCCATAACATTCACCCCTACCAAAATGTTAAAAGGGTTCTGTGCACTATCATGGAAGAATAATACAATTAGTCATTGAAGGAAGACAACTTCCAAGACTTCCATACACAAATCCTGATGAACCCAATAAAATAGTGTACTCATCCCCCAAAATCTAATTTCCTATTGATAAAGATAAAAATCAATGTTCTAATTTTACACATTTGAACAGCATTAGGCCGTGTAAGGGATTAGCTTTAAGAACTATTTTTAAGTTCAAAGTTTAGTCCTTGAAAAAATAAAAACCCTTTGAAGGAAAGATTAAAGCCAGTGCATTACTGTACATACATGATACTCCATTACAATCTGGAATAGTTACAATAATTCACACTTTGATTTATTCCATTTCCTTTAAATTGCAAATGACCCCCTCAAAGGTTAGATGCTCAGCAAACTTCAGCTCCATTCAAAAGGCTTGATTGTATCCTCATTTAAAATCCTCATTCCAAATTAATATAAAAAATGTCTGGACAGTTAAATGCTGGAATCTCTGATGAGGCTAAAGCTCAATAAGTCAAGGGGTTTACACTGATGTAATTACATATTTTCTGCAAAATTTCTTCAGACACACCAGTAAGTCAAAAGTTTAGGGTTAAGCCTAAAAGCAGACAAACATGTCAGAGGTATTAGTGGTTCTGCTTGAGGACAATGTGCACAACAGCTTCACTAAACAAGAAATTACTGATGCAAGTAAATTCATCTTGCATATTAAGCTGAATCCTGTGCACTTCCACCTTTGTTTTATAAATCCAAACACCAGCAAAGATATTTCTATCCACTTTCTCAGCACAGCCCAACACTCACGTTTTAAATTTGGAACTTACTGATAACACAAAGTTCAAATGATTTTTGATCAAAACCAATTCCAGTACAGTGAAATACAAAGACAAAAGACTGCCTTGACCTAGAGAATACTCACAAAGAATACTGGATGGACTTTTCCTAAACTTTTCAAGTAGTACTTCAATAAAGAAGTCTCAATTACAACAAAAAACCTGACGTACCCTAAAATTCCTAGTACTCAATCAAATAGAAGTCACAGCAGCTTCTCCCCTGGTACTGAGATTCTCAGATCAATACGCTATGAAACATCAAACAAACTAATTGGCAGAATGGCCTCATCTTGCTTGAAATACATCTGCTGTGCTGATGCTGTAGAAACAGATTTGAAGACAATGCTATATCATTTGCTTAATGTTCCCAACAATTTTTACACTTGCCAGCCTCTAAAATGCAATACCAAATACAAGGACATTAATGACAGGTTTTAATGAAATTAAAGAAACAGATGTACTTACTCTGCTATATCAAGATATCCACAAGAAGCAGCTGCATGCAGTGGTATCCAACCTTCATTATCGGGCTGGTTGATATTTGCTCCATGTTCGACCAGGAATTGCACCATGTCCACATTGTCATCTATGCAGGCCTGTAAAACAGTGTTGCACAAATGAATGTGAGACCTTTAAAAGCTGAACTTGGCTTTTTTAAAAAAGTAATGAACTTCTCAAAGCTCTGACAAAAGGAAATCTATTCCACTCAACATCAAAATGATTAAGGTCTATGAATTAAGGACAGAATATCCAGACACACAAGAAGGAAAGCAAGGGTGCTGCAAAATTTACCTCAGAGATGTATTATTCACTTATATACACACAATTACAGAGAATGAGTTTCATTAGTGATTGAGCCCATAAGTTAGGCATGTTTACCATACAAAAATTGTCGATTTTTCCATTAATATTCAAACATTTATCTGACAAACATACTTTATGTTTTGTTGAGGCTGACAAGTAAATTTTTCTTAAAGATTTAAACCATTAGAGGCAAGCGCACAGTAATAATTACACTACTCTGTTTTTAAAAGATTTCAAAAACTGCTATTAAGTTTACCAAGTAGTTCTAGAGCAGATAATGGCTATAAAGATCCAGATACCCTTTAAGGGTTATATAACCCCTGCTGTGCTTATATCCAATATAATATCTAAGCAGAGAACTATGAAGTTGAACAATATTGGTTGTCACATAATCACAGAAAAAACCAACAAATTCAATTAGGCAGACTGTCCAGAATTTATATGCACAGTATCATGTTGCTTGCTTGTAAAAAAAGTTAACAACTGCAGCTGAAACGGCAAAAGTAATCAATGGCACGTTTTATGTGGGAGGAAATACAATCTTGACTTGCAGAACATCTCAGTTTGTTGCTGTGGGGCTTTCCAAGGTTGCAGAGATTTGACAGTTCAAGGTCATATGTACACAAGTTTTTTTTTTAAAGATATAAGCAGAATGACTAAAATCATACTGAAACACTAGTAAGAAACGTATACCTTTAACTCGAACAATAAAACACTGCTTGTAACTCATTTAAACTATCTATATCAACTGCTCACAATTATCCCAGAACATCTAAGAACAATCTATTTGGACAAAGAGATTGGTGAAATGATGGAAGGGATTTTAATTTGGGTTAATCATTCTTTAGTTAATGTCTCTGAGCAAAACATCCATAACATTTCTGTTCTTTGCTTCACCTTACAATATTGCTGTCAAAAGGTTAGCATTTGCAGCAAAATCCAGAATTGCATTAATATTAAAATGCATAGGTTATACTACACATGCACAGGAAAACAATAAGCCACAATGATAAACTGCATACATTTTGTACATGAGAAACTTTGCCTTTTAAAATGGCATTCTACAGAGCCATCACGGAGAGTACAACTTTGAAACATTCAACCAGACATTGCATCAAAGTTTTTAACCCCAAACTGATAAAACCCCTCTGCCTTTCACAAGGCAATTGAAATGACGGATTTAAAACGAAGGTATATAGTACTGAATTAATTCAAAGAACTTTCAAATAATTTCAGGACTTTAAATGTGAAGTTTAACATTCCGCACTTTAATAAAAAGATTTTTAAAACAAAACAGATATAATTAGATTTTTAAATATATGGAAATCGCAATTTAAGAAGATTTAAATGCAGACACTCCTGTTTTTGACATTTATAATTCTATTTACACAGCACTGCTTGTAAAATTACAAATTCCAAGCTCAGAAATCAATTTTGTACAGCATATATAGCGTGCTACTCAGTGAAGCCAACGCTGAGCATAAGTACTGCAGTTCTGATTCAGGACAAAAATTTCAGATTACCTACTATCCTCCCGGACACTCCTGTTTATATGCTTGTATGTTTGCCTTGCTTGAACATTACAGGACACAAGCAGCATTTTTATTAACACTAACATCCAGCTTCATTAAGCTATTAAACACACTAACTGGTTATATGTAATGTGCATAATGAAAAAGAGGAGAGTAGATGGTGCAAACGTCTGTAAGAATGGAATGATTTACAGTTATCATTAGGGACATTCTGCAGACGTCAGAAATTGATCCAGCTCTCCAAACAAGGCAGGCAGCATGCTGCATATATTGTTGATGGAAGCAAATTCCAATGCTCATTCTGAGACTAGTTTAAACTGCCTATTGTAAATTATGTGGCTTTCAATGATGTGATATACAGCAGCTACAGTGTGATGCATTTAAACCATGTCCAGAAATCAGCCAAGTGAGAACAACCTGGAGTATTTTCATGCAAATATCTGAAAAAAAAAACTAATACGGACATTTCTTCCAAACAGCACTTTGAGAAGACCTTCCGATATTGGTGCAGAGTCACAAAAGTACAATTACATATCTGAATATGTACAGAACCTCCATTTGTTGCGGTATCTAGTTTTTAGCAATACGTAATTTAGTAATAAGCAGTACATGACATTGTGCCAAACTGCAAATAGAGTGAAAACAATATAAACTGAACTGCAACATTACTAAACATATCAAACTCCAAAAATCTTAGCCGAGTCTTGATTAAAGCAATTTGAAAAATGTTTCACTTTAATTGCAATAGTAACATACAGCGCAAAGTGTCAATTGTGAAAAGCACAAACTCCAGAAAACATGAGTTATATTTACTTACACCTGTAAGCTTTCATTTAAATAAAATCCAACAAATATACAACAATATTCAGCTCTTGGGAAGTGTAAGGGAAGCCTCTAAAACTACAGAGAGGTCTCCCATTGTTTCCAGTTTCTCCAAGAGGATGAAATTACACACACAACTTACTGTAGCCCCATACACCATCATGCTTAGGGTTAGACCTCTCCAAACACCACACACAAATGGTGACTACAAGTCGAGGGATGGCTAGAAACTCCACTAAAAATAGTACTTTTTACTGTAGTGCGAATTACGAAATGCCCATTATGTAAAATGCCACTGACTGAAAGTAAATATAAGTATCTTTTTACCACAATCTGAGAGAGCAGTAGTTCTGAAAGCATTCGTAAATCCCAAGGCAACAAAGATCAGCACAAACCAAAATACAAAGTGTTGAAGCTACTATTCAGCATTGCCTTCATGAATGCAGCTTTCATAGCTGGGGTGTAAGGAAGAAGCCTCTTCTGAGTGTCAAGTGCACTTGAATTTGCCAGAACAACATCTGAGCGACAACTGAAAGCATGTCTTATGGTCATGTGAAACAGTTACATTAATGAATACAGCTCATTAGTATCAGATTTGGTATGACACAAGTTGAGAAAACCCTCATGCCTACAATCAAATATAGCGGAGTTCTATTATGTGGAGAGGTTCTTCCGTTTATCAGAGTTCTGAAGCCTTTGTTAAAATGGCGGGGTGGGGGGATTATGAACCCCAAAGTATACCAAGACATTTTGGCAAGACAACTTGGTCCCTCTGCCAAGAAGCTCAAGTTAGGATGAAAATGGATGTTCCAGCACAACAATGATCTAGAGCAGTGGTTCTCGTGGTACGCAGAGTGCCGCGACGCCAAGTGGTACGCCATATAACCATGGATCTTTGTTGTGTGCACTGAAAAATCGGGACAGGTTTTCAGATTTTCTATTTTCATACGTGTCGAATATGCAGCCTACGTACTACGATATAGCACGCGCTAATACTTGAGTGGACAGAAGAGCTACAATGTAATTCTATACCATTGTATAGGAATGCGTGCTACGAACCTAAGTGACCAATTGTATTTAAAACATGTTATCTCCAGCAAATAGAAATGTGCGTGATTTTTTAACACCGGTAATCTTGTAAGCACAGGAATGCATAGAAATGTGTGCTACGAACACTGGCAATTGTGTGAGCACAGGAAAGCGTGATAGATAACAGAAAAATATTTAAGAACTGTTCTAGGTTAATTTGAGAAAAATACACAGAGTGTCTCTGTTTCGCTCCCATGCACATGAAATAAAAACTTCTTTTAACTTCTGGGACAGACTCCTGAAATGGAAACGGGGAAAAATACAAGCTCGCGGATTACTAAAGCAGGTAAGCCCCACACTATTTTTGAAGAACCTTATTTACCGCTGGGGAAAAGAGCTGACACATATTGTCTGTGGAAAAAAAGCTGCTAAACAGCTCGACCTGCTGCCCCCTCTGAAAGACTACAGGACTGTAAAATCAAATATTTGTATGAAACATTCAAAATGTAGTGACAAGCCTATCAAGAAAACTTCAAATACCAACCTTAAATCAGAAGGGAAAGATTTTGAGACGTAAAACATTTTGTAGAATTTTTTTTTTTAATTCTTAGTCATTTTCAAGACCGAAGTGCGCTGCATTCACTTATTGCTTTTAACATTGGACCCTGACCTACAGTTATTGGAAGCAGTTACGTGGATCACTAAAACTTGCAATTAATAGAAGTATAGGTTATCAGACAACTCTTGCAATAAGCCACAGGAGTTACAGCTATTGCTAGAGGGAAATGCAAATGGCTTCAGCTGGAATTTATGATCAAGGTCACATTCCATGGCATAAGTACTGTATATAGTAAGAAGAGCATGGAGTAAGAATTTCCACTTCAGTGAAGCACCAATTATAGTGAATTAAGCAACAGCAATTTAATGTAATATGTTCTAAATGACAAACAATTCAGTTTCTATTATAACAAGCATAGTATCTGTGAAAACTAGACCTAAAACAAAAGTTGTCACAGATTCCAAACTGAAAGCTACAAAAGAAAGATCATTACAATAAGGTCCATCTTTCCTTACAATAAAAGAAGCTTAGCAAAACCTGAATTTTGAACACAGTAACTGGACATTTTGCCGCACACAAAGAAAATTCTGAAATAGGAGCATTTCACAGCTGAGGTAAATATAAAAGGCTAGAAATAAGAATTATTCAACAATGGAATATTTGATCATGTAAAAAAAAGAAACTTTACATAAAAACTAAACATTTCAGAAATTTTCTAAAATGAGCATAACCCCCCCCCCCCCCCATCTTCCTATGGAAAGATTATGCACCTGCAAACTTAAACTGCAGTCAGAAACTATGAACTAGCTTTTCCCATTCTAATAAAAAAACCCAACACCCCCATTTCCCTAACTATTGTTGCTAGTTAGGGAACAAAGTTGAAAAAGGTATCATACGCAGGCCTTACGTTCAAGGCACATGATAATCTGACTAAAATACTTGACCAAATTTGGGCAGTTTATTGTACCATATATGGAAAGAATTGAGAATGTACTTCCAGTGTCTTATCTGAGCATGTCTGCGTGTAACCGAGTTGGCCATCTATAAAGAGAGCCTGTTCAGAGAAGAGCTTTGTCATCTGTTACCAGGTGCAGCCAGACCCTCTCCCTGCCGGACATTTCTGTACACCGCAGGGCTGAGGCTCGCCCAGAACAACACATGGCTTTACAGAGCCCCTACAGCAGAGTTCCTTCCAAGATTAAACCTTTTAAAAGAAGTCAGTTTGGAACTTGCCTCGAGACCAAAGCTGTAATCACAAATTGGGCTGACACATTGTGATTTCACAGTTTTAGCAAAATAAGGAATCCCTTGCAAATGCAGTCTTTAAGAGAACTGACAAATCACATTTGGGGGGGGGAAGCACATACAAGCAGAAACCTTACAGTCAGGGTTTTTAAGGGATATTATACCGTTTACCCTGCAGTGCAAGTCTTCACTTGTCAACCCAGACTGGCAGCTGCTTTCTGAACTGTATCAGTTTAAAGTGCGATAGGCCCAAACAAAAAATTATGACTGAAAGATTGAAGACCAAGAACAGCTGAATCCTTTGCTGACATACCTTAAAGAAAAAAAATGGACAATCCAATAAGATGTTTCGCAAACTCAATCGATCAAACCTGCAACGCAAGAAAGTGATTTTCAATTGCAGCCCATGAAGCAGCAAAAGTACAGGGTAGCTATATAGCTACTTTTTTCCTATGCTGTCAGCTGAAAAGATAAACGATCTGCCCATTTTTCTAACAGATCATGATTAATTCAAGCTCTAATTTCACATAGGCTACAATAATGATCACTAAGTTAGTTAATAAAGTTATTTTCTTTGTAATTTAGAGAACTCCTACTTATGGATAACTTTTACCAGCTAAGGAGAAGATATGGAGACCGCTGCGTTTTGTGTTATGGGGGATCTTCCAATCTCAAAATTATTTTGCCATAAACTATTAATGAATAGTCACTTACAGAAGTGAACATGTGTTATAATGTGCCATGTACTGTGACTCAAAGCCAAAAACCTGAAAAATACACTTCATTTAAACTGCAAATTACCTACATTTCTTAAACTCTGGGCCTTAAAAACACCTGACACCGTGTCTAACCCCCGATTTCTGCGACATTCAACGGCTGCATGGAGAACTGGACAACACTGCCTTCAGAGTTCTAAGAATAGGCATCTGCATACTTTTTGTTTTTGTTGTGTTTTATAACCCAACAAGCACTTGGCTCTATTCAGGCTATCATCTTATGTCCCTCACAACCCAAAGCAACGTTTTCACTCATTTTAGACTTCCTTTTGCAGCAGATAAAGGACAGTTATCCAGTGGTGAAAACTTGACAACATTCCAGACTGCAATATTTTATACTTCTATGCCATTTAAACATAATGCACATCTCCGCATGAAACAAAGGCTTCCACCAATGCACGTTGAAAGTCCGAACATGAGTGATTTCTGTGGTTTCCCCCCCAAAAACAGTTACAGAACTGGGTTGTGATGGAGGGGAGGGAAAACCTCCAGGCAATGGACACAGAGGAGCGCCCTGAACCCACACAACCAAACTCATCGAGGAAGGGCTGATTCGGGTAAGCTCCAGCAATAATGAGGGCCCAAATTAGCCAAGGAACTCCAAGACCTGTTTGATGTTAGAAACTGTTCACAGAACCCAACTTAAAACTCATTAGAGCGCTCGAGGGTGTGCAGCTTTCCTGCAGACATGCAGGAGAAATCCAAACGGGTATCACCAGCTTTTTTCGTACATCCCCAATCCATACTCCCTAACCTCCCTAGACTACCCGGCTGAAAGCTCAGAGGTCTGTCTTCATTATCAGCATCATCAGTAAAGTCAAGATCAGTAAAGCGTAGCAGGAAATTGACAATTTATTGACTTAAGACTTGCATTGGATTAATTAGGATGGCTTCAAGTCTGAAACCTAAACTCTTACTTCCTTTAGACCCTTAGTTATCTTTTTATGGGAAACCTGCTGTATTTGCTTTTTTAATCATAATTATCCCCTGTGTACTTTGAGGACCAACTACAATGTTTCAAAGGTACATTTTTGTGTATCTATGCACATGGAACCACATACAAGTAAAACATGTTCAGGTCATATACAGTTTACCTAAAGCAGCAACGACATCTTACAGGAAAAACTATGGCTTTTCAACCTTTTATGGTTTCTTTCCCCTTGTTTTCACTTGTCTGTTCAGGTACCTCAGCCTTTTCTTATATCTAACATGTTACCTGTGTCAATAGTCACACAACTTTCAGTATAAACCACATGGAGATTTTTCCAGAATTATTCATTTAAACTGAACTAAGAAATGGAATTGTCATTACAAAACACGGATAACAAAACTAGTGAACACCCTGACAGTAGATAGCCATATTATTTTAGATAATGAGGATTGCATGAGCTCTTTAAGGTTATGTAATTGGAGCATGTACCATATCTGCCTCACACAGTCACCACTGCCCAGGGGAATATTCATCTTTTCCATCCTATCATTAAAGATATCTACTGCAAACTCAAGTAGTGCAACAGACAGGCATTTCCCAACATTCATTGTTGTTACAAAGGAAATATTGTTTAGTAACATTTTATAGGAACATTTCTCTTTAAAAGATCAGTATAACTCAACACTCAAATTTGAAAAAAAGGGAGAAAAGTAAGAAATGAATGAAAAAAGTAAGAAATGGCTATTGGAATAATCTTTTAGATCAAGAATGTTAAACACTCAAAAAGGGTTAAATACTTTAAAAAAAAAAACTTTTGCTAAAGTGAAATCTAGCAGTTACCTAGCTAAAATAACAGCCTAACACATTTACTTCACAAGAACAATATGCTTTTCAAACCCATTTGTATAATATGCCCTAAAAGTAATTTAAAAACATGATTTGTGAACACGTTTAATATACGTTATAGCATGTATATACAACCGAACATTTACTTTTCATTGTTATAGCCCAATAAAATAAGAAATTGTATTCACTTTTTCAATTGCGGGTGCAGCCAGCTTTTCTATTCACAATCACTATCTAAAATCTATGTATTATAAAATGCATACGATTCAATCAGTTAATTGGATCAATAAACTGTTTATATAACATTCGAATCTAAATGTTTTACTGTAATCTGTGTAGAAGTCAATAAATAGACAACACTTCATAATATCATTTGCAGATGTAGAGCTTTATCATCCCAAACCACAATGTAAAAAAACCTTTTTACATTATGTAATTTTCAGGTTAGGCCTAGTAAAAAAAATCATTTATCTTGGTGTTCTTGAAATTGCGTAATTGAAAGACATAAGTTTCCATACACCTTTGCAGGCTGAAATAATATAACATTTTATATCCAGGCAACAGACCTACGCAACACTTTACATGTATCACAGAGCTTTCTATAGTTGTCCTAGTTACACTTTGTGTCCTAGTGGCTGCTGTCTAAGATATGCTGTAGCTAAAATGTGCAAAACTGGTACAAACATATAGCAGACAGTTAAATCGAAATACAGAATCCAAATGAAACCAATGCTGTATAACACCTTGATTTACCTAGATAATGATTTAAGCTGGCAAGGAATCAAGACTTGTAAATATAAATCTCAGTGCCATATAAATGCATTTCAAGCATAAATATCATGCATGGAGAAGACAACTAGTCTTTTACTCAAGCTGGTACAGCAAATTTAACCAACAGTAATATTACCCTTACACACATTAGCTTCCTAAAATATCACAAGCACAAAGAAATTGATCACTGACTCTCTAAACCATGAAACAGATAAGGTGCTCAAAAATATTTTAAATTGCAAAGTTTAAAAAAAATATGGTTTAGTATCTTAACGATACTTCAAAATAGCACAGCACAATCAACGTGAATCAAAATGAGTAGACTGTGAAATGAACAATTCGTCTTGACAGTGGCTACCTGCAATGTGAAAGGCTGAACATTCATTAAGTTCACAGGCGTGTACAAACGTAGCACTCAGTTAGACAACATATCTGTTTAAACCTGTTTGGCCAGGCCAGTGCTGTAGTGCACAGTGGTAGTCAAAGACGTGGTTAGTTCAACTCAGGGCATATGTGAGAACGAGGAGAAACTTCCTGCAGCAAGCCCTCACTCTGAACTTGAGCCCTGTTAAAAAAATGAAGTGGTCAAGTCTGCCATCTGTTAGGGTTTTATTTCCACACAGCCAGGTCTCACAACCAAAGTGGGAAAATACAATAAAATGAAGATCACCCAGATTAACAGTGTAATAAACAAGTGTGTCTAATTATGACAAAGGTATCAAAATCTATAGAAACAGGGTTTCTTTGCTTAAAGCACTGGTTCCCTATGCTGGACCCAGTGATTCACATTAATATTAGTTATCATCCCAGTTACATTCTTAATTTACTTTATTCCTACTCAAAAGTGTGGAATATTATGAGCTTATGAATTGCAATAGTTAAAAGGCACTCTTTTTCGATAGTTGAAAACAATCCTATTTTAAGAAAACTGAGGGTTCAGTTGTGTAAAAACTGTGGCTGGAATAAAAAGCGTGTGGGCTACCTGGATCAGGCAGGTCTACACATTAGATCCCAAGCCTTTACCGTCTGTGCATTACTGTGAAGAATCAACAATATTCATTTCAGTGAGGCAAATACTAAAGCAGATGGGATTTTGCCAAAATGAATGAAATAAACTCCAAAATCAGCAGGGAATCATTAAATCAAGTAATACATATTAATTTCTATTCAACAGTAATGAACAGTAAAAGAGATTGGTATACACAATAAGGAGCAGATTATTAAAGTGCCTTTAAAGCAGATTGCTACACATCACACTTGAAATCATTTATATCAAGCGTGACTTAAATTAGAACTAAGAATAGTCCACAAATCATGTCTAGTCCTTGCCCAGACAAAATAGGATACTGACAGATCTAGTCACTACGCAAGAGCAGGTGCAATTCTTTGCAGATGCCTTTCCAAGATGCCACAGTATTGCTGTTCCTGCTTCATATTTACCTCTGGAAACAAAGAGCATTAGTCACTGTCATCTATTTTCCACCAGTTGCAAACAAACATGGAGGGGGGGGACAGTCAATTCAAGGACAGTTCATATTAAATAAGAGCAGAAATCCATTCACAGCACAGTTTAATTAGGTATTAGATTGATTACACGGAAAGAACCAGTACTGCAAATATAGAAAAAATCCATAAAACACCACACACTTGTTTTATATCTTGAAGAGGTTTAGTTTATGTCCCATGTGAAGAATATTGAAGCTCTGAGTATTTCCCATTTTCAGATACTTGAATGGTTTGCCAAACTCAAGCACAAAATATTAACCAAGTCCTCATTTAAGTATATGAAAGAGCAGGCGACCATCGTCTCAAATAGATAAAATAACCTGTCTTTTCTTTTCCAATTAATAGTATTTCTAGGTCAGAGTTAGAGGTGCATGGATTGTCCTGGATAAAACTATATATATATAATTGGCCATAAAAAATTAATCCGAACCAATCAACCCTGGTAAACAGGTAAAAATATTTTCCCAAAGATAATCAAACTGTTTTCTGACGTTAGAAGACATTTGAACTATAATTAAACAACTCTGCTCATACATTCCTCCTAAGGTTCTTTGGTTAGGAGTTAAACTATATTTTTTTACTTGTAAAATGTGTTCAAAGTTAAGTTTATCATGATTGATATTTAACAAATATAGTATCAATTTAACTCAATTTTAGGAATGTACTATTGCCATCACTAAAGCCTTGACATCTCTTGTGCATTTTCTAGAATGTCCTTTCTAATATGCTTTCTTCCAGATGGAACAGTATAATTAAAGCACTATCTTGACATAGTGGTTTCACAGATAGTGGTTTGATTTCCTACGCACAACAAATCAAAATTAGAGAAGCGCTGAAGTGCTGTAATCGGCAAAGTTTTTTTTTTATTGGCACTAGGAGGAGATAAACAATTTCCTACAGGAGCATTGTAAATACATTAACTGGGCAAGTGTCCAGCCTTTTAACATACCATTAAACTTTGAAATGTTCTCACTGAAAGCAACTTTTCTTCCAACAGGAAACCAAAAGGCGCTTATTGTATTAACATAAGTGCGATAACCTTTGCACGTATCAAAATCAAAGATCCTTTAGATGAGTTTGGAATGTCAGGACGAATCTAAGGGCAAACGTAGTCATCAATTCAAGAACAAGACAATGCAAGTATATAGGTTTGAAAATATTTTGTGCCTATTTTGAAATAACATTAAAAACGCAGATTGTTACATTACAGTCAAGCCCATTACTTAGTATTAACACTACCAGGGACAGGTCATGCAATGGCCATGCACCAACTTCAGCACCCTGTGGTTTCTGGACAAAGGACTACGTTGCCCAGCTTTTTAGGCACCACCTGAAAGCCAGAACCTTAAGGTAAAGGGGGCCATAGGGGTATATGAGCAGGAAAAACAAGAATAGAGCCTCTTGTCCTTTTGGCCAACATGGCACTAAACATAGCACTGCACTTGAAGAGCTGTCTGATAAAGGACCAGATTGCAGCCCCATCACCACTGGTGTGACAGTGAACAAAGAGATTTTGTTCTTCTTTCATGCTGGTCAACGACTTAGCTGCCCGATTTCTGGATAGGAAAGCCAAATAAGGCAGCACCCAGAGAACAGCTATGAGCTTCTTTTTTCTCTGCATGAGCTGCAGAAACTTCTAGTGTACCAAAGTTTGAATGAAGACAGTAAAATGTTACCAACCTTTTACCACTTAGTCAGGCCTAGCTGTGTACAACTCACTGCAGCAGAATTCTGTTTTTTTTATGCCTAACTGCACACCACCCACACAGATATTAGGTGAATTACTAAAACATGATCAATAGAGATCTTACCAACAATTCGTCACATCCACCCTCCTGCGCTGGCTGTTCTAGCATTCACTGATCCCGATGACGGGCTTCCCCGAACTGTACTGTTAACAATCTCATCATGCATGATGCATCTATTACTTGCTTACATTTCTTTGTGAAATTAATCTTGCCCTTCTACGTCATTCTCATTTGGCAAATTTATCATTAGAATCGTACAATTCGATCTAATCTTTACAAAAAAAATCATCCAAACTGCAACTACAGTCACAAAAAGGTAATAACCTTCCAGTTACCATTTCTCTTCATTTTGCAATTGAAAAATGACAATTCTGTTATTTCCCCAGAAAGCGTTCGCTGTACCCAAATAAAATGATCTACTTCATATTTGTATATAGTCATTTGTAGAATTCCCCTTTCAGTTTAGTTTTAATGTACATTAAATCACCCCAAATGTGATTTAAATTACTGCAAGGACATTCCATGTTTGACAATGTTAGCAGATTTCTTAAATATTCAGTTAATGAACATCTGGTTTTACTGTTTATATAACAAATTTGATTTATTAAATCCAATTTGGTACATTCCCAGGGGTTCACAAAATACCACCTTAAAGCCTTCTGTAGGTTAACCTAGTCTTTATCTTGGTAGGACTTAATATGAAAAACATCAATACACTAAAAGTATTAACAACACTGGGCCCACTGACCATGAATTTTTAAATCCTAAAATAATAACAGTACTCCACTCAAACAGAGGTTAAGTTATGGAGATGGGTAATCTGTTCTCAAAACATATCCAAAAATACAGCTATGACGTACACATGAGTTTTCACCGTTACTATAGAAACATCCCAAAAGAGGACAAAAGTTCAAGTTTGACAAAACCTCGGCAAGAAATCTAAATAAAGCTTTATTTAAAGTGCAGTTGGAGTTGGGACATCCATACTTGTATAGGCAGCTTTTAAAAAAGTTTTTTTTTCCCTGAAGCTTGCATTATCAACAGCCATTTCAAATTACTTAATTACTGTTAAATTTAGAGAAACAAGAGCCCTTATCAGAATTTCTCAAGGATTACCTGATTCCAACACCATGACTTAGCAACAGATGCACCACGTTTCACAGGCTACAGGAAACTCTTGACTGGTGCTTTTCCATGTATAAATGTCAGGCGGATGACAACCTGGTACAACCAGTTTATCGTAGCACCATTGTACTACAAACAAATTCTACTGTTCAACTACATCAAGAATGGACCCTGTAGTTTTTCCTTTCTTTTTATATGAGCGACACCAACTGATGTAATATTAGCATGTTTTTACATTTTCTAAAAAAAACATTACATGAATTGAAAAAGATTACCCCTTATACATCTGACATTTTTTACTGGTACGTTTTATAAAGTGTGGCACTTTAACTGCAAAATCAAGAGGGTACCAGGAAAACGAAGCTTTGTTGGAGCAAGAGCACCAATATTTTATCAAACGTCAAACAGCTGTCAAATATTTTTGCACTGTGAGAATCGCAGGCTAGCATAGAAGCAATGCAAGCTGAACATTTGCCACTCATGCTTCACAACAAGTTGCAAATGCTACCGACTGCCCCACTCCTGGTGGACTCTTGACACGCATGAGACTGTTTACGGTTACAGAACCCTAGATGCCACACCATCCCAGCTTATCCCACAAACATTCGACCAGGCTCGCGTCTGCTGAGCGGGCCCATCCACAGCCTAAACATCACATCCTCCTCTTACAAGGAAGCAGGTGTTACAAGACCGGAATGAGGATGTGTGTGGTCTTGCTAGAATATGGATGAGACCATACAAAGGACATCAAGTCCTAGGACCTCAATGCTCAATGTGGCATCATACAGTCAGGCTGCCACTAACCCCTACAGGTAGAGTTCTGTAGACGCTAGATACTCCTGCCAAGACCACCATCCTTGGCTATTTTGTCAACAAACTGCATATTGTGCTGCATCCATCAGGGATGGTCGGCACATTCCCTTGATTCATTGCTACAGAGAACTAGGCTGGCAAGGTAACACTTCAGTCTCCACTGTAACCAAAAGCATTGATAAGAGGGTCTTTTACGTTTTCCTTCATTTTTAACAGGTGTAAAATTTAAAAGGTTAAATCACCCGTGTCTAATTCCGAATAAGTTGATTTAACGCATATGCAATCAAAAGGCCACAGACATTTAATCAAGATCCAAAATCAGTATACTGTCATTGTATTTTGATGTAGTGAAAACTCTGCTTCAGTCACTTAGCAGCAGAAAAGTTGAAAAAACATCATTTTAGAGAAAGGAAATCGCTACCTCGATCAATTCCAAGAGTAGATTTGTTTGGAACAGCATAACACCAGAATTCAACAATAAGGTTTGCATTCATGTCCATCTCTCATTTAGTGTATAAGTCTATAGTGCGACTATAATTCTGAATGTTAATTCTGAGACAATTACCTAGCTTAAAAAAAGTTCATAAAAATGTGCATGATCAAGCCTCTCTCTCAGAACTAGAAACAAAAAAAAAATGTTATAATAAGCACGGAATCACTAATAGTATCTTTGAAGAACACGGCTCATAAAAAGTGGCTTCTATGCCTCTACCACATCTTTGTTGTTGAGTTTCTAAAAAGAATACAACCTGTATATTGGAAACATCATTCAAAATAATCTTGGAAACCATCATACAAACACTTAAATCGAGTATCAAAATATGCCACATCAAACCAGAGGTTTCTTGAAGACTGCTGCTTTTCAGCAAGTGGGACAGGAGTTTCCTGTGAAAACACCCTGACCCGCACAACTGCACACCAACACCCAGCCAGGGCCACCACTAACTTGAACCGCCTTTTAAAACAAGTGCCTTGATTCACTCCTCTCATTTAAAATAACCTATGAATATGTCAGCACTTCAGACATATTCAGGCAGCATTTCAGTTTTACTTTTGCCACTTTTCTGAATGTACTCATGAATACACTGGTAAAGGTTTATTCCATCCTGAAAAGACAAGGCAACGTTTTGGCTGGGGAGTCTTCTTCAGGTGTAAAACAAGTGTTTCGACAGCTGAAGAAGACTCCCCAGCCAAAACGTTGCCTTTTCTTTTCAGAATAGAATAAACCTTTACCTGTCCCTTTACAGCCTACACATGCTAACACAGCTTTCTACTTGAACTAATAGAGATGCATCCTATTTGAGGCAGAAAAAAAGCTACTGTCAACAGTAAAAGGATTCCGAGGCACAACTCCCAAACTCATCTTCTACTTTTATCAAAGTTTATTTATCAAATGCACAACAATACAGCATGCAGCAGTAGTTATTGGCAATGAAATGTCTTTTCCACAAGCTCACCAGGGGGTAAAAATCACAAAATCAAGGTTACAAAATAATGTTACATAATAATAGATAATTATGGAATAGAAACTGAATAAAGAACTCAGACAAAACTCAATATGAATAGAGCTGCTATGTGTCCATGGTCTATGCAATATATTATGTCCAAGTAGTGCAGTGTGCCGAATACAATGAAAACTGTATTTCTATGTAGCCATTACAGGTGATTTGCTAAAGGAGCTGCAGGTTGGTTATTTAGCAGTCTTATTGCCTGGAGGTAGAAGCTGTTCCGTAATCTGTTGGACTCCGAATGCTTCTGCACCGTTAACCAGATGGCAGGAGAGAAAATAGCTTGTAACTAGGATGACTGGGGTCCCTGAGAATGGACCTGGACTTCTTTAAACATCCAGCTGAATAGATATCCTGGATGTTTGGTACTGCTGCCGAGTGCTGCGCCAGCCTGGCCCACTGGACCTTACAGGTTTCCTGATGACACTGTCAAACCCCTCCAGACAGCAGGATGTCATTCCACCCAGGTGGCAACTGAAGCAAAGGACTTTGCCTTGAAGCACAAATGGCATAAACTGGTTTTGCTTGAATTAAAAAAAACTGGCATCAAGTTACTTTTTCTATTTCACTTAAACTATCACTCAATACTAACAGTCAGCTTTCACTGCACTGTTACAGATGCTAGTCCTCTTGTTGCTACACCGATAGTGACTTAACTTGCAATATCTGTACATGAACACTCGTCACTATTGAAGCACAACAGTCAGAAGACGGTGAAAACCTCCACACCAACTTTAATCCTTTCCGTACTCAAATTTGTTTTAAGAGGAGGGGAGTATTTTCCTTTCACTAAGAATGGGCTGGGCTACACAAGACTATTTTCGCATGCACAGTGAACTAAGCAGTCTCTTCTCCGACCTGCTATTGACGCAACAGCCCAGGTCCAAGGATACTCAAGTTTTTCTTGGGTGCCTGGGAACTTAATGCCTGTGTCCTCTGACCCGGGCTGTTGCGTCTCTGATACACACAAGTAAAGAGATCACAGGATGGTTCTATCCAATCAAAACAATGCATCTGTAAAACAACCATCGTCTATTACTACTCATTTTCTATTTGCTTAGCAGACATCTTAGTGAGTGTAAAAATGTATCTGCTACACATTTAACTCAGGAAAAAAAAAATGGGAACAGAAATCAATGCCATCTTCCAGGTTTCAGTGAGAAGGGTTTCTATTCATTAAGTACAAAGCTACGGTAAAGTTTTTTTTACATCCATTTGCAACAGGTGCAGTCAGTAACTTTTCTTCTACCAACAAGAGCTGGAAAGCTACACTTCATTTTTGACTCTTTGACTAAAGAAAACTAGAACATGTAATGCCACAGTTTCTCTTTGTACCATCCCATCTCATCTCATCTGAGCTGTCTAGGGGTGTACACTCTTTTCTGGCGTGACTAATTTTAAGGAGAAAAAGTTCAATTTTAGGAAGTTACTACAACATGCAGCCATTTCACAGGAGGTATAGCAGTTAATTTGCTTAAACATTTAACCAATATATATCACAAGACACGCAAACATTAAAATTGGATACATAACAGACCAGATAATAAAGGCCAGGGGAAAATTTGGCCAGGACACCATGCCTCCAAAGCCATGAAAGACAGTGCTGACAATGACAGAGTTTTAATTTCATATTTGGGGGTGTCTTATGTTACTGCAATATTTGGTAACCTCAAGAGTATGTTCCACAAAAATAGTTCAATAAAGCACTAATGCAAAGTTTCTTGTGCCACCATGAAAAACAAATGTACCAAATATAAGGATCATATTTCAAATAGTCTAAAATTAATGTTCTGAACTATGAAATAATATTTTTGCTGTTTTTCTGATAGTTTGATAGATACTAATCCTACTTTGATTGTGTTTCATTCAAAAATCAGTACAGATAAATATGACTGGGAAACAAGCAGATACCTACCAGTATGAGCGAAGAAAATCCTTATTGTTTAACCTGACAGAAAACACGGTTCAGAATTTGAGGTGAAAAAAAACTCAGACCCGTGTACAATGATGGAAAGCAATCCTCAGTACTGAATTTTAATATTTTGCTACAAACCTGCCCATTCGCTAAAACATTTTGATGTGATTTCAATTAAACCCATAAACCTATTGCATACCGGTAGCTATGCATTCAGTGTGCCTTAGAAGGCTTTTCTTGAAATCCTCTACAAATACTAAATACATAAAACTGACTTTTAAGCAGTCAGATCTTAAATACAAAATCTTTACTAAATTTTAATCAGTTTAAGAAGGGGAAAAAACAAAAACCTAGGAAGAGCTGCACATTGTTCTTGATTGTAATTACACACAAATGCAATGAGCATAATGAAAAAACGTTTTAACACAAATAGGATTCCAAACAATCACTGTTGCTCGATAAAGTATTTGTCAAGAGGATTAACTTATTTAGTGGTTATTTGCTATTGTATATATATATATTTTACTGCTATTTTGATTTTCTTCGAAAGTTGGTTTACTTGAAAGTTTTTGGGTTTATCAACTATTCTAAATGTACTACTGAGAGATAAAAGGGCTTCCTCACTCCTTCACAAAAGGAAAATTTACACTGCCATTTCTGATCACAATCCTCAGTACCATTTAAATCTTGCCCAAAAATGGCCGTGTAAACAGACTAGATCAGATGTTTCTCTAATGGGGAGGTTGTATTGATCACAATCAAATGCCATCAAGGAAACAAATCTTGGTAGTGCAAATATTTGCAGAATCAACCACTGAAATGCATTATGCAGCTGTGACACTTCCCGTTTTGATTGGCAGGATAAAGAAATATTCTAGTGCAGCACCAGAGATATAAGCAACTGAAATACCCCCTTCACTTCCTAAGAAAATCATTCCTCAGCTGTTGTGTTTTTCAGAAGTACGATGTTGTACATAGTGATACAGGAATTCAACTTTTGTACTATCTTAGCATGCCAGGCCCTCAGGTTGACAGAACTGATCAGGCTACAGTGGCATGACTGATGAACATCTGAGCCTGATCAAATATGGAAAAATACACCCGATATTCAAAGAGCCACAACAGACCAGACAAAAAGCTGCGGTCTTTACATTGAGACATCATTACAGTACTGGGCTCTACTCTCCCAATACTTTCTAAAACCAAAAGCTTCAATGCGACTGCTTTGATCTATAGAAAGGCATATTCTGAGGCCTAGCTACAGTAATAGGAGCAACATTCCTTTATTATGTTTATATATAACTGTTGATGTTTAAGCAAAAAATAATCCCTACCCCGGAATGGCCACTAGAACTGCACAGCAGATCAATCAATGGTTCAATGAGTACAGCACAGCTAGTATGCTATTTTTATACTTTTAAGAGAACTTCACATGCTGGCTAGTAGTTTTAAGTGTGCCGCAATGTCAGGAAATATTAAACAGAGCATGTTGCCTGTTCCATCTTTGGCAAGGCGTAAAGCAAGAGGCCACAAGCAAATTAAAGGTGTATTAACTTAAGAATTCATAAACTTTAGGAACTGTGGTAAATTTACTTCATAATAAATGTTTACTAAGCAAAAGTATTGTAAACTATGTATACTGATATATCAATTAAAGGGTCTATACTGATAGGAACAAAGTCTTGTTTGCCTTGCAAGAATACTGAAAACATGCTACAAAGGGCCTGCGCAATGGGAGAGTCTCGGTAAAACTGGCATACAACTGCACTTCATTTCTATTTTATTGTAAACAGCAAGTACTGTGGTATTGGGACATTTATTACAACGACTTCCAAGAACATAAGAGATGCTGTAAACTAAGCAGGCCATTTGACCTAACTTGCTTGTTTGCGAGTACCTAAATGACCCAAGCATTTCAATCCACAGCTTCTTGAAAGAAGAAGGGGTATCAACTTAGCCAATATGGTTAGATAACGTGGCTGGGACTCCCCAAACCCGTTTACATATAAAACTAGCTTAATGCACCTGCAAAGATTAATGTAGACTCCCATACACAAAAGAAATCCAGCACATTTGCAGGAATATAGTGTTTCATTAATGAGCTGTTCAGTCTCGCAAAAGCTAATTCATGTTTCTTTTTAATTTACTTTTCTGACAGCAGATTTTTTTTTTTTACACAAGACTGAACATCTTTTCAATAGCCACAACCACAATGTTCCTGCATTTCATTTTCAGATGCAAATATACTTCAGCGTCTTACTTGAGCATGGACCATTTAGCACAACAATTTCCTGGTTTAGTTTATTAATTATAAAGACAACTACCCACAGGCAAGCTTTAAACTGTGATTCCCAACAAAAAAAAAATGAGATTAGCAAGCTTAGAGAAGATTTCTTCTTATTTCATGGTTTCTATCACAAACCATAAACAGGAAGGTATTCCAATAAACTAACATTCTTGCATTTGCATTACATAAAATGTTTCTTTAACACTGGTAAAATTTGATTTTACCAAAAATAAGTGTTTTTGTGATGTATAAAACCAAGCTAATTATAAAAACACTGAAGATATTTAAGATACCTTGGGTAATGAACATGCACTCAGCTTGTAAATGGCAGCAAACGTATTCACATTTTAAATATCAGTAGCATCTGTTACTGTAACATATGTTACTGAGGACAATCTTCTCACTAAACTGGTAGCTTTACTAGCTGCACTGCTTCTTAAATAAGGTTTTAAGAGCGTTAAGACTTAGTGTGTGATTTTGTAAAGTCCGTCCACTCCTGGAACAGACCAGGTCTCATTATTCTCTTTTAAAGCTTTCTAGTAGTGGGTTTACATGCGTGTTTATGTACACATGGATAAACATCAGAGGTTGTCTTCTTGCTGGTTATGTCCTTGTTTATCAGAGGAAGGGAGGTGCTCTAGGAATGCAGCAGCTCAGATCCGAGCAGCTACAAAAAGGATTAACAAATGAGATCTGCATTAGCTTATCAGCCCAATTTTCTCAACGTACAACAATTAGGCTACGCTACACTTTGTGTGGTTTAAAAAAGGCCAAAAAAAATTTCAACATTCAACGCCAAAGTTATTCAGCAATTTATCTTGAAGACAAATCGAGCACAAAATGTATTTGCTCACATTTTCTTAGCAATGAACATGTTCCACAAACACATACATTGTTTGAAATAAAAGCCTCACTTCTCCGCTGTAAAAAAAAAAGCTTTTTTCCAAGGATATAAAACATCATACATTTTTGCAGCACATTCAAAGGGAATTGCTTTATGAAAAAAGTCAGTCCCAGTGTTCATCCATTTCAAAAAGATTGGTATGAGTTTTCTTCTTCGAAAAAAAAATGCAGCTACTACCATATAAAGGAACAACACTAAAGAAAATTGTTACTTTAGGCCAAAGCTCGCCCCCTCCCCCCTGGTTTCTGCAACTGAAGCGCCATCTAACATACCAGTGAAGAAATTCCCAGATAAGTAATACTCAAAGCATAAAGTTTCAAGGATCAGTGCATGTGAACGCCTTCCTCTGACATCACAGCATCTACAGTATGAAGGCACTTCCACAAAAGGAATTCCTTTTTACAGTCTGAGCAGCGCTACACAGCAAGCAAGCTGGGTTCAAAACGAGCTACTGTGCTACTGCAGGAGGCCAAGAAAAGGGTATCGCAGCTTTGCCAAAGCCAGCTGGGTTTCTCTGCATGGCCAGGCAAGCTTCCTTGAACCATCACAATGCAATCGCTGCTGACCATATATGGCCTTGGGATTCCCATGGAAAAAACAGGCCCAGATAAAAAAAAAAAACTTAACCATACATTTCATTTTCGTTTATACTCTGCAGCCAAAACAATAGCTACAATCCAAAGCCAAGTTTGTTTCCATTAGCTATTACTGTCAGAAGTCCAAAGGGGGATGAAACAAGAAACGTAAGATGGAAAAAAAATGACTTTGAAAAGTTCAGCATTTTCAAAAATTCCAAAAGTACACATCAGGTTCTCCCTTCCTAAAACCAGACTTTCTTCTGGTGGCAAAAAAAATTAAGATGTTTCACACTGAGATAAGTAATGCTGTAAGACAGGCAAACTAAAAAAAAAAAGATTTCTATCCACACTGCTCAGTTTGAAGGGCACAATGACTCAGAACTGTTTGGAGGACAAAACAATGCCAGAAATGACCAACAGAGTACATGTCAACAAGATGGTAATTCGTAAAAAATCATTTTTCCAGATGATAGCTAGTTCTTTTTCTTTCTAAATCCAGGTCATAGCACTGCGGCAGCATTCTAAATTACAGCACTTCTAAATCTAGTGTTCCTACTAATTCCAATTAAATTGCTCCCTTTAAAGTTTAACCCAATTTCAGTGGAAGACCACATTAAGTGAATGCATGAAAGTAAATTCAAATGACAAACTGACCATTCATAAAATGATCTTGCCCCTTTGCCTAATCTCTGTCCTTCCCGAAGAGAATAAGAAACCTAAACACAGATAACTATCAGAGCCCTCCGAGATATCAAGTAGCAACGACTGTGGTGGGAATACAAGGTGCAGACTACAAAAATAAGAAATACAGCTAAGTATCTTAACCCAAAGTATTCATAACAAGAACTGCCGTAAAGATTTGAAGAAATGCAAACTGCATGTAGCATAATTGCACCGCAGATGTAAACAATGCAACTTGAAAAACTCCAATGAGGAAATGAGAAAAATAAACAATTGCTTCCTCTTCATCATTGCTTGAAAAGATTTCATTTGCATAACTGGCCAGGTCTCATAAAAAGCCCTTGCATCCTAGAAAAACAAAACTGCAAAACTCAGCTGTAAAACAATGTAAAAACTGTTACACACTGCACAAATATGAAGGGTACAGGATCTATTCCAAGGCAGCTGAAATGATTCCAATTACAATGCCCAGTAAAATTTGATAATACTTGATAAGAGAACATTACACATTCTCTTAATCTTTACAGCTACCTAAATATAGTAACGGGAAAACAATGTTCATGGAATTCAAATCACCGTGCAAGTTTGTCCGACTGCATCCCTTGAAATAAGATGTGTCCTATGAGATTCATCCTTTCCCATTTCCAGACAAACTGGTCTCAGTGACTGCCACTGATGAAAGTTCTTGAACTGAACAATCTGAAAACTCCAACATCAAATACAGTTTGACTGTTAAGGTTTTTCTTTTCCAATTATGGCTTAGATTTTTAGAATAAATTATATGCCTGTGGCAAGGCAAAAGATGTCTTAGTTCAACTACTATAAAGTTAACCATCGATCAATGTTTCATGTAACAGACAGATACAAATCAGAATTAAGCAGACCCCCCCCCTCCGTCTGGCTGACATCTAAAGCACAGGGACCAAGAATATCAAAGACAGGAGTTCTACCTTCTACATCCTCCAACTGTCAAATTGGTCTATTAAAAAAGATTTTAATTCAACTTTTTACCCCCAATTTGTCATTTGAAAATTTTAAACTAATATTACTTTATAGTAACACAGTAAGTGTTAACACTTACTGTTTAAAGTTATTTTTATATTAACTGAATGAGATACACTACAGGTGTGAACGATGTTCTCCTGCAACACATCTTACTGTATTTGTATGAAGAACTGCAGTGCAGTGGGGCTGCTGTAGCATAATGGCAGCTACATATCACCCAGGTGGGTTCTGCACTTTCACAGGTAGATCGAGTGGCTTTCTTCTCACAAGCACAACATAAATGCACAGAATTATCCACTATAGCAACCAACTTCAATTAGGCCACAGGCCAGTGGGCTAGATTCTTCTGTATAAACGAAATGAGAAAAACATTTAAAATTAAATGAGAAAAAACATAAGTGCTACACAAATTAGAAATTAACTTTTATTCTACTGTTTTGCTACCTGCAAGATTGTGAAATGAGGTAGCATTCATTAAAGGCCTGCTACTTAGAGGACACAAAATGAATATGAATTAATATTATGAATAATTAGGTTTAATTGACAATTAATAAGCATTATGTTTTAAGCTGCTGTCCATTAGCCAAAGAATAGTGCAAATACCTAGCTAATCCACAAATGTCTGCATGGTCAGACTGCCTTCTTCGAACCATTACAATAACGTTAAGAACATGACAGCTCTGTATTTATTAAATAGTCAAAAGAGAGTAAAAGAAAATAAGGAGGTTTCTGCCAAGCTGGTTCAATGTAATAGACTGGGACTCCTAAGACAACAGCTTTAATGGTCTGGTAGGATCCCTTATAGTCCAGCAGCCTTAAGAGGTTTTTGTGCATTCTTTGGGTAATCATTACCAGCCAAAAATCTAGAAAAAGAAATGTCCATCCCCACAAAGTTAAAAAATCATTTAATTACTCAGAGTTACCTCCCACCTCTTGAAAGAATGACTAGTAAAAGATAAGAATTCTGCTAAGGATACTTATTTAGATACATGGATCAAGCTTTTTGTCATCTTGAGAATATGAAAGATCAACAAGTTTTACTAATATTTAATATTCCATATAAACAACCAAGTAACAGAGTTGAAAAAAGATCTTTAAAAATGCATCATCTTAAAGATTTATGTTCCATTACAAAAAAATCTATAATATTAATTTTAAAAACTCACACCACATATAAGAAAATCTACAATGTTTTCTGGTGTGAAACACTGTACGTTTAGAAATGTGTCTAGATCCATTTACAGTACAACTTATTTTCACTCCAATATTCAAAAGGCAGGTGAAAGATTCTGCTTGTTTTAGGCTTTATTTAAAATATTTACGATGGTTGTGTTCATTTTAAGCAATGTCCTGTGATGAACAAATGCAAAGATCAATATGTTTACCTCACAGGCAAAAATGAATTCAGGGCAGCTCCGGAATGCTACCCACCTGCTTTTGTTGTGATTTTCTGAAAGCTTTTGCCTTACTAATTAGAACACACAACCCTAGTTTCACAATGAGTATGAGTCACCGTTGCACCTTTATAACAGGAACACCCCAGGAAGAACTCTTGTTGCAGTCAACTGCATCTTTAACTGTTTACAAAGTGCAGGTTATGATTTAGCTATGGGGTGGAGACCACTTCTCATTACGTTTATCAAGGGAAGTTTTTTTTTTTTGTTCTGCACTGTTAAAGCTCAAGACAAACATTTGAAAAAGCTTCTAATTAAGTGCTGGTTATAATCATACACGTGTACAGTATAATTTTCAGATCATTTATAAAGGCTTATAATTTCCATGTTATGCAAACTTGATATTATGCTTATTATGATATTAAGCCTTGCATGAAACCTGTACTATACCAACCAATATCTTGATTATATTTCTACATGTTAACTTTTGAAAGAAGGTCAAAGCGTTCCTAAAGACTAACTGAAAGACTGTAGTCTTCCGTTTTTGTGAATTTACAACTTTACGCATACTGCCTGCCTATTAGCATTATAATAAGCAGAAGAAAGGAGAATCTATTTTCTAATGGCTTCCTCTGGTCCCCACGGTATACAGACCCCTAGTTCCCTTTCAGGTAGAGGTTTGTGCTTATCTTGTCATGCAACTGTAAAAGGGCCGACAGAATACGCTGTCCACCACCTCCAACCAGTCAAGTGGCACCTGCACCTCACGATAAGCCATTCTCCAACAGATGGGATTGTCTCCAGTCCCTGCTATCCTACAACTTATCCTTTAACAAGGCTAACTTCAGAACAAAAACATTAAGCAGCTAACCTTTCTAATATAGCATACAATTTAAGACTTCTACGTGAAGGCCTAGCCTACCACAATCGTACAGTACAGCCTTCCCAAGACTAAATGTGATTCATTTTAAGGTATGCAAGTTTGTTCTTGCAATCCTGTTGCTCAAAGCATTGATTAATTTTTATCAAGTCTGAAATCCCAAGCACTTTGAGCGGGTTATTTTAAGGTAGAACTAAAGCCATCCACACAATAAGCAACAGTGACTGCTCCAGAAAAGACCCGCTGCTTCTTAGGTTTTCAGTCATTGCTTAGAAATCTTATAACACCACAATGCCTGGTGCAGTCCCAACAGCACATCACGCAGTCAATACCACCCCAATGATAAGCATGGTGATGGCAACATTAAACTGTAATATGGGGGCTGTTCCTCAGTATCAGGTAATGAAACACTTGTGAAGATCAAGGGGGAAATGGATGGATCCAAGTACATATAGAGAAAATATGGTATTTACATATAGTTTTAGGTCTGGAGTAAACCTCTCTAAAGAAAGAAAAATCATTTCAACAGGACAAAGACCCAAAGCATAAGGCCCTGAGAACAGTGCACGTCTTTGACGAGCCCATTTAGTTTTGACCAACACTTTTGAAACTCTGTAGCAAGACTTGAAAAAGGCGATTCCCAACCAACTTGACAAAGCGCGAGCAAGTTTGCAAAGAACGGGCTTAAATCGCACAACCCTGGTGTGCAAAGACAGTAGGGAAATAGCTTCAGACAGAAGAGTTTTGCTGTCCTCTGGCATATTAGGACCAATCAGAGCTTACTTTGCAAAGTTGTGGCAACCAATGATAGGATTATATGACTGTTTACAGAAATATCTGGATAAAATACTGTCATACAAGCACAGTCCCAGCAACAGAAATTTTGGAATACTGAAATTTTATAAAATATTTCAAGTTGTTCCTGCAAACGTGTCATACATTCTGTAGACGATTCTTGCCCAAATAATATACTAATGTCTAATTAGCACTGAAAACTTCAAAAGCTTCTTCCAGTTGCCAGAATGCTAATTCCCACTCCCATACTGCTTTTGGCCCCCAGACATGACCTTGTTCTGCCAATGGGTGTCGACATTGCGAAATTTGCATTAACTGGGAGGTGCCGTCAGTGTAGGAAACAACCCTCACCTCCTGCCATCGCATTTCTTTAAGGTCACGGCTGAAGAAAAGCTGCATGTGCCAAGAGAGAATATGTATGATTTACTTGTGATATATTGTACAACTGGCTTTTCCATATAAAATAACAGCATAGCAAAATGGATCTCGCTAGAATTCCACTCGGAAGGGCACACATTAAGACCTGCAATTGTAAAAAGATCACACAAACAAAACAGCCACAGCATACATGCAAAGCACTGAACCTCCCCCCCTTTGGTGCTGCTTTTCATTGTAAAATTTGTGTTCATGATAATGTTGTTCAATAAGTCAAGGTCCTGTCAGCTGATAAGCAAGAGAGAATGTTAGGAGGAGCATGAAAATTAGGATCTCTTCTCGACTAAAATTAGAACATTGTTATGCCATGAAATTAAATTTGTATAAATATGCACGACGGGAACTTACACCTGCATGACAGAATTCAGCATTTCAGGCTCACAGTGCAATCAGCAAAGAAATTTATGATGAAGAGTAAATTCCAGGAAGCTTCTATGTAGCAAATACTGCAGTATGTATGCAGTGATTGTAATACCACATCAAAGAACCTTTTTTTCTAATGCTCGAATTAAAGACCTGCTTAAAATGTAGTCACTTTCATGAAAGAGACCTTGCAGTTCCATCATATTCATTCATTCTTACCAAAGCCTCAACTTAAGGAATGTATGAAGAAATTCAGTGTCACATGCGCAGGCCAGCAAGTTGCTATTATGCAATTGCTGCTTATTTGCTGTTGTCACAACACCACACTCATGTACTTTACTCAGTATTTGGGAAAGGCTTACATTATGAAGGCCCACAAATTTTGGGTGATTATATTAGTGCATCAGACAGTATTAAGCGCATACTAAAACCTCATTACATTTTATGCCTCCAATGTTATATTTAGAGATGCATATATAAGGTACAGCCTTCCTCAAAGGATTAACAACTCTATTATCAAAGACTTACAGTGAACAAAAAAAAATTAAAAGATGTACAGCACTGTTTTGAAGTCTTGATAATAATCTGAAATATTATTTAGTGCTACAAACGCCATGCCAAATAATAGTTTTGAGAACATTTCTGTATTTCACCTTAATGTGGAATACTTTACAAAAAAACTCCCAAGTAGTTCTATTTTCACATGCTCTTAATTTGAGCCGCTTTATCTGAACGCAAATAAATTTAAAAATGTATGCGATTTCTTCATCTAGAGTAATTAGCTTTGCTGCCTTAACAGTGCTGAGGCCCTGGGTTCATTTCCAGACGTCGGGTGTTATCGGTTCAATTCCTCCAAGAGTCCAAAGGTTACTGGCAGGTTAATTGGCTTCTGGGAGCACTGGCCCTGGTGTGAGTGACTGTGTGTGCCCTGCAATGGACTGGCATGGTTCAGGGGGTATCCTGCCTTCCGCAAGTTTCAACAAATCTGGAAATATCCGTTTTTGGAAATGAAGTAAAATTCAACTTTACCATTAAATTAAACTATTAAACAGAACTCTACAATTAAGATTCAGCTAAACAAATAAAGGAAAAAGTGATTTCCTAATCTCTTCCCATCACATTTTACATGGCACTGATAAATACTTTACAAGTGTACATTCATCTATTATATACTGTAGTAAAACTTTTATTTGGATGTTCTTCTCTCAGGTTGTAAGTTGATCCCAGATGCATTCCCCCTACTTACATTCATTCCTATGGGGAAAGTTTAAACATAAACAGCATCTTTCAGAAACGCATCAGCCGGGAAAATCAAAAACCACCTGTATTTGAGTAATTCCTCTCTCCTGAAAAAACAGCTACTATTGTAAAGGGCGGGTCTCCGTTTCAGCTGTCACTTCTTAACATGGATCCAGTTGTGAGAACTGCCTGACATGAATTCCAGTTTCACTAAACAAGTGTAGTGTGACCAGGCTGAGAAACTTCCAAACTAGAGCCTTTAGAGGCTCGATTTTTTGTTAAATGCACAAAAAAAGACACTGCAAAAAGTAGTACCTGGGATGTATAGGGGTGCCAAGGAAATTATCTACACTGTGTTTGAGTTCTTTAAAGCATGTCTTTGATTTATGGGAGACTGTAACCAAAGCATAACAATACTTTACAATACAGTTTTAACTTACCATTGGCATGATACTTTCAGGAATATTAAAATTAAGCATACCATTATTCTAAGGTGCCCTTTAAAAAAATTATAATTATCATATATGTCCTTTTGAACCATCCCCACAATTGTGTAAACTGGATGTCATCTTTAATGCAATTTTACCATCAGTATTCCAATTCAGCCCATGACTGGAAAAATGATTAGTCGACTGCTATAATCCTAAAGCTGACAATAGAAATGATGCTCATTTGAAAGTTCAAGTGAATGTTAATCCCCTGCTAAAAAAAAGAAAAGATGTTTCAGGTGTGAGGAAGAAGGTTCAACAGCCTTAATGCTATTTCTTTTCACTTTTCAGGGTGGAATTAACCTTAACGTACTCTTTTCCAGCCATCACACACTGGTGCAGATCCTCATTCAAACCCTTTTGACGTTCTACCTTCTGCAGCTTCAATCCCAATTCGAAAAACATTTAGAATTTATCTTGTTTTGAAAGTTTTCTCTGGAATTTCACTGACTAAGCAACATCCAAATGAACCAGTTCCAACGTGTAATAAAGCCTGTCTACATAGTTTCTATCGCTCTTCACATGCAATTGGTTTATGAATGAATGCCGCAGCTCTGCTTTTACAGCACGTCTATATAATTTGCAAGTATCGGGCGGCAAGGAGGGAAAGAAAACTAACTTGTCAAACTCCCAAGACCTCGGTAAAAAAAAAAACAATGGAGTTGATTTTATTTAGTGTACAGACAAATAATGCACTGGTTACAGAAATGGCGAGATGTTGCTTAAAGTGCAGAACGCAAAATCTTCAAAGCAGAACTTTCATCGTTCGCACAATCTATCGCTGTTACAAGAACAGAACTAGTCAGCAGCAGCAAAGTGAAAGCAGAATCGGCTCGGTGACCGCACAAAGGGCATGGTGGAGGCTTCCCACGCTGGTAGCTGCAGGCAGAGGCTCTGCTGAACAGCCTCAAAAGTGCACAAACATTGCCAAGGATGCCAAAAACAATTATAAGACAGTTACGAGAAAGCCCACACAGAGAACAGGGCAAGAAGCATGCTACCTTCCGAAAATCATACATCTTGAGACTCGCCTGTGCCTGATAAACTCCTTCCAGAAAGTCTCTAAGGTTAGACATCACACTGCCACCACCTAGGCCTAATTCTCACATATTGTGTGAAGCAGCCACTGTGTCACACACAGCCAGGAACCAATGTACAAACTGTGTACTGCATAGCTGAGTCATTCACCTGCATTAAACTTGATTTAACACTCAATGACCAAAACATGCCGACAAATATCTAAACGCATTTCAAACCCAAATAGATATTTTACAAAACAGACCAGATCCTTCTAGAAGAAGGATGATGCACCAAATTAATTTCCATTAAGAGCACGCATCCTGCGTCACCACCTCTTCCCTAGCAAGACTAATGAAAGATGCAAAAAGAAACAGAGATGCAGTGGCATCGCCTTTTCTTTAGCCCTTCATCAAAAACTGAAACAGCAGTTGACCAGAACAATAATTGCTAAATGGAAGTATTCACAACTTGACAAACCACAAATTGTGTGAGCATTTACTTGTTTCCATACGTCTTAAGATCTGTATTTCCACTCCATAAAGAGAAGCAGCTGACACTACTTAAAATATTGTTGTAAGTGCTGAACTCGGAGAAGAACTTTAGAAAATCCAACAAAGGCCAACGTGGCTAAAAAAACATAAGACAGAAGACTTAAGGCTCTTATGTATTCATATCGATTGTGCCTATGAGTGCCATCAAGCCTGTGAGCAGTGTTAAGCGTATTTAAGTCGTGGCATTTAAGATGTGCGCTACAAAGTTTGTGAAATTGCTAAGAACACTTTATAAACCAAAAAAACATTCAAACTAGTACATCTTATGGCATTTCATTTTTCTTAAGAGAAATTAGTTAACATGCAATGTCTGGATTCTCTTATGTCAGACACACTACAAATAAATACATATCTAACTCAAGAAAACTCTTTGGGACATTGGATCATCAGCCACTTTTAATATGCGCATTGTTCAACAAATGAAGCAATACAACTCCCAACATATAACCTCTTAGTGATCTCTTACAATGATCTTAACTGTAAAATTTCAATCATCATGGTGCTTTAAACATTTAAAAACTAGAGCAATATGCTTCTTAAACTCACACTGATGACAGACTTAATGTCGAAGTGAACAAACATGCTATTCCTGTCAGTCAAAGCACCCGCAGATTTTCCAAATTGCATTTACAAAGGTTTAATAACGACAACGCAATTTGTGTGGGCATCTTAGGAACCTGCTAGTTCTAATTTTTGTTTGGCGGACTGAAGATTTTTGCCTCCACCAATCTGTTTTACACTTTTCAGTAGAGGGCAAACCCTGTGGCACACTGCCCTTCCCACAGGACCCTTTTTATCGGGTATTGTCAAGACTGACAAGATCATTTAAATACTTGTCAACATCACTTGCCAAAAAGCGAGAGCTACTCAAAACCCACAGAAACGAGGGGGCCTCCCAAGTGGCCCGGCTTGAGCTCTATGATCCAGGCGTCATGGGTTCAAGCCCGGATCACATCGCCACACAAAAGTGACCACTTTCCACTTTCATACAACTGCTTGAGCGCTGCTGAAGGCAGGGTGGTTTACAAGCTGGCTGTCACCGAGACAAGACCGCAGGGGTCACTAGGTACTCCTAGTCGAGCGGTTCTGCTGGTGACAGGTGCGCTTCTTCTCCAACTGGTGCTGCTACTCCTGTAGGGGGCTGCGCTGCCCGTTAAGTGTTGAAAGATGAGCGGTTCAACAGTGGTCTGTCCGATGTTTAATATGAAAAGAAGAGGAGCAATTCAGTACTTAATAAAAACGTCTGTATGATTTGAGCAAATGGAAGCAATTGTATCAAAGTGGAAAACTACAGCAGCCTAAATGAGAGCAAATCCTGATGTTAAACACTCAAACTGACAAACCACAGTACTTTTATGAAAGTTTCTAGTGGCCCCTACAATGCCTATTCAAATTGTTATGAGGTGCAATTGAATAATAAGTTCTGAATATTACAAAAGCCATATTTTTATAACCGATTTTCTGAAAGTGACTGTTGGAAAAATTATATTTTGATTTTGTAGTTTAACCAATGACAAGTAATAGGTTTCACTCCTAAAAGCGTAGAGTACATCACATAAACGGCAAACCTCTTTTCAATCAGAACAAAGTGCAAAACCAGAGCTCTGGGGAGTTAAAGGAGACAAACATTAACATGCAATGTCTGGATTCTCTTATGTCAGACACACTACAAATAAAAAACTTTAAAGTGTGAAGAAAGGGGGCTAGTGCAGGGAAACCAGTCACAAAAATGTTGTGGGGTCTAGCACTGTTCCTATAAGCAGGAATGTTATATATAATTAATTTTAACAGTTTGCAAAGCAGCACATTTCTGAGCTTCTCCCCCTGCGGTAATTGTAATCATAAAGAAGCCAGCCTTGAACCATAAATATTCCACAATTCAGTTTTGATCTTTTGCTTCCTCTGCACACTGTGGTGCAGGGAATCACAGAGTGGTGTAAAAAGATGACAGCTGAGGAATGCCTCCTCTCCCATTCCATGGTTTCCACTGAATGTCATTCAAGGAATGTTCACTCCAGACAACGACAGCCTGGAATGCACCCACCCATCAAATATCACCACATCTTACCGTCCTGCTCATTCACATCTCCACTTTTTTAAGGTCTGTTAGATCTGTAAGGCAGAGCTACTCGAGATGGCTTTTCCCCTCAGTACAGCAGTGTAATTCAAAAGGTACTACACACAAAACTGAATTGATGTTGTATGAATCACATTAAGGTGAAATGAGAAAAACTTACACAGCACTTGGAACTATAGAGCAAGCACTTTTACCACCACCATAAGTAGTTTTGCTTACTTAAGATTACTGTAAAGACATTGCTCAAATGTTCGTCTTTCAACTAATGGTGAGGAAGCGTTTGTTCTAATGGAAAGAAAACTGACTAAGGATTTCAATAACAATATTACCAGACCTCCGATGAACAATATATAACTACAACATTCCTTTCACTTACATTTGTGCCTTTTTGCATAAATAAAATTACTACGTAAAAACGTAGTTTAAAAGTTAAACATTCTGTGTGCATACTGAAATTGACTTTTTGCTATTTCAATACAGTACGCTAACATTTCTGCATGATTTTGTGCTCTTTAGGGAGCCCCTTAAAAGGCACACACATCCACCAGTCAACTAATAAAAGCGAGCATCTTGCAAAAAAACAAATTGCATGTAAACTTCAGAAGAAGATACTTTAGCTCCTTTACCAAAGCAAACCTGATGCAGAATTGTCCAGTATTTCAGATCCCACTTCAACTCAGCCCTCTGAAAACACAGCTGAAGGTTCCCATCCCCATTCCTGCCCCGCCAGTAAGCACAGTAGCCGAGGGAGATGCAGGAAGTGCTTAATTTACATCTGAATTAAGACCATTTCAAGTTAGCACCATTCCAGATGTACTTTCTATTGGGAATAATTTTATTTCTAATAACATTTAGGCTAACACAGAACAGAAGGGCACGACCAGCGGACATTACCTCTGGGCCTGTGCCAGAATTGAGCTAGAGGGCTGCTGAGAATGTGCCGTGACTCACAGCGAATACCAAACTTAGAGCGATCTACTGAATCAGACTCTAAAGGGGTACTTCTGAAGAAGCTATTTATAAAACTACACTGACCAGTACTACAGACCACAGTGTGCTTTTTCCACAAAAGACCGTTTCTTTAGGAGACCAAGAAAACCGAACAGAAGAAAAATCTGAAACAATATTGCACCTGTTCCTCAGCAGCGAGTGAAATCTATATCATTGTAAGGTGAGAATCAGGCGACAAGTCAAACATCAAGTTGTATCAATATTTACTGGAACTACTCAACATCTAACTTTACAAAACTGGGGAGATTCACAGCTTTTAAATTTATGAAAAACAGTTTCTCAGGTAAGAGCTGACGAGAAGTACTAACATTCCAAACCATATATAGCACAAAGCACTGAACTTATGGTCCTAATACTATGAGCCTCACATTAACAGCAGCGCCATAAGGGATTCTGTACTGAGATTTCCACAATGGCTGACACTATTGACCACTGAAGCAGGATATCTGGCCATTCTGTCTTGGATAGTGATTCTTGAATAATTAAAAACTGTGCAACATGGCTATAAACACCTTTTACGCATAAAAGTTGTTTATACACAATTGTCAGAAGAACAAATGCTGTCACAATACTATATGAAATTAACAATATGTAGTAAATATACCATTAACATTGACGGTTTGCAGAATTATTAATTTCATTTAAACCACAACAAAGCAGAAACAGTAGTCAGTGCAGAGTAGCTGGTGTCTTCTACACCTCTCCTGTAAATGAAGTTCTAGGCACTTCTGTCTTGAAACTTGGAATTATCACAGAAGAATAGCCTATTTTAAAGGAACGCGTCTCGTATGAAATTCTATCAGGTGCAATATCTCTATTAGTAGTCAGAGCACAACAGCAAACCTAGACTCCACAACTATTCACTGCAAAGGACATTTGTGCACTAGACTTTTTCCTTAAACAAAAAGTCCAATGGCTAAAGGATTTTAAGACAAAGAATTATAAATGACTCCAAAATGATTAACGTGAGGAAGTTCAGTTCAAAAACATGAATTGGAAGACTGCTTTTTCTTAACACATCTTAAAATTTAGAAAAGAAGTTTATTATTTTCTTTACATCAATTGCTGATATGTTGGAACCTGTACTGTGAGGTGAATGTAAAAGCAACAAGGCACATAAACCAAAATAAAATAAAGAGATCAGGGCCTTCACTAGAAGAGACAGTATGCGTAGCTGTGCCGAGCTTCAAATCCAGAAAGACCGGCTGTAACTCACTAGTAAGATCCCTGCTCCTTCCACACAATCCCCAAATGATTACAACAAAACCCTGTGTTTCCCTTTTTCTGGTTTCCCAGACTGCACTGCAACCAAACCTGCCCTTATTACAATCTGACAGAAAGGTTCAACTCTAGACAAGGTTGAGAAATCCATTTAAGTGGTAGTTTATGAAAAGATGCAGAGCTTCCAAAACTAAAATGCTTAATATGCCAATATGGCACTTGCTTTTCATGGATCTTTCGGTGCTGTATTTTTTACATTATTCAGACAAAATAATTTATATGAAAAACCTAATGATTGATAGCATTTGAATTATACTGATGAAAAAATGAACATGAATACTAACTCTGAAGGTTTTTAAATTAAGACATTATTTTGATTTATGTTAGGGCAAACAGCAAAAAAAAAGGACTAATTATAAATAAAATCCAGGTCTCTATTAAGCCTATAACAGCAACAACAATTTCCAAGATCTGGGGTTCTGTAGTACATGCCAACATCAGACAAAGAATCTGTACGTCATAACGCGTAGACTATTGTATGATTACAGTATCTGTTAAAATGCCCAGCAGAGACCATGAGAAATAAACCATGATTCACGGCCCAGAGTTCCATATGAGTAAGATGAGATCATTAACGAAAAGTCACTGTTTAAACAAGTACCAATGCAATGTAAAGAAACATTCTCATGTGCATCAATATAATGACTTCCATGAGACTTTTATAGGCTAACAGAGCAAAAGCCTATATAGTGTTACCATCACTAATCCCAAGAGCAAATTTGTCACAAGGAAGAAAAAATATTAAGCCTTAAACTGGTTAACAACGCGGCCAGTGATGTTTATGATAGATCACAGCCTTCCATAAGACTTACACACAAAAACTGACCAGGTTCTAAATACGACCAGTACACACTGTTAGCCGTATATGAATGAGAAACTCATTAAAAAACAGAAACTATGGATTTATACATCAGGCTACAGGGACTCGGGTACATAAAACAATTTCAGGTATTTGTATATAAACAGAAAACAAATATTTAGCCTTTACAAAAGCATGTTAAGCTCAGCAGAGTATTAGGGCTTATACAAAAGTGAAGACCATTCAGACCAGTTTTTTTTTTCTGAACAATGTTCTCCACATCTCCACAGTGATTTTAGACATATTATTTACCAGCTTCACTATTATTGTAATTAAAATGAGTATTGCAGAGAATTCAACTTTTTTCTTCTTCCACAGACACCAATTTCAATCGTTCTTGGGTTGGCTTGGACCAAAAACTTAAATTTTCCTCGTTTCTTAAACCTGCTGCAACAAGAAACCTAAATTGACTTCCTAAATGTGCCCTTTTGTATCCTATACTGATCAAGACAGTCTCATTTGAAGGATTCTGTTACTTGGGGCTCGTTTACTCATTGACCACCAGCCTTATTAACAAAAGGGGCAAATACATTTTTAAACAGCTGAGCCCAGATTCAGGACAACACCTCAAACCCCTGCTAAAACACATGCAGACGTACTCCACACAAACAGACTTTTTACACGCCAATCAAAGTATTTTTCTCTTTTCTGCGTGATCACCAATAACGTCAATAAAGGTGCCATGAGCTCTGAGCCCTGCTGATCGAATCCGTCGACCTTGTCCGTCAAGATCTGCAACACGAAAAAATAAACGCTTCTATATATTTAGGAAAGAGGATTTATCAGAAGGGTTGGAACGAGCAAAATTTTAAATCAAGGGTGAGCTGGAGGTCTTAGCAATTCCAACCCTGAAATGCATCTAACTGTTGACACTATTTACAAATACAGAAACAATGTTAACTGAAACCAGGAGACCACCCTCCTGCACAGAATCAGCTACGCAGAAAATCTTGCCTTATCGGTTGTGTTGCATCTGTGTGTCTTGCTTTTTGTTCAATCCAGACTGCGGCACAGCTAGAAAGCTAAAAATATTGTTCCTGGTGCAACCCCCCCCCCCCCCCGCCTCTAACATTAACACAAGATCAAATTAGAATCAACTGGGGGGACAAGGTTACAAAAAAATAATACTTTGGAGGAGAAGCAGAGAAGAACTTTATTTTTCCCCCCCAAGCACAGCAACGATTGCTTCGCAATCGACGATTTTTAATTTTCACCGTCTACAACATAGCTCTGACAGGCTTGACGTCCTGTCGCGTTACGGGGGGGAAAAAACATCAACGTTGGAATTACGTAACAAAAATCAAGCGCCGCTAAGTTAGACCCTTCTTGATCACTTTCTTGAGGGCTTTAGGCAGGAATTATATTTTTTTTAAAAAAAACCACCCACCCCATCGCCACTTCTCTGGGTTGTCAGTCTGGCCAGACTACACCACCCATCGCCGTCTGCCTTGCAGAGCTCGCCTCGCATTTGACACGAACGATACTACAGCCCGGGACGTTTCTGCTTGGACTTGTAGCGCCAGCAAAAAGCAACACTGGCAGGACCCAAGAAGAATCGGGTAAAAAAAAAAAGGGAAAAACAAAAACGTTTTTTTTCCTCCCCCCCTTGCAGTTGAAATCCACCACCTCCACCTCCCAACCCTCCGGACTGAACTCCCTTCAACCCAACACAACACAACAAGCTGCGGCTCCGCCACCGGCCCTCTGGTTACACCGCTACAAGCAGGGCTGGCAGAGGAAGAACGGCTCCCATTTTCCGATTTTCTCCTAATCAAAAGACTCTTCCAGATCCTACCTTCTCTTCTCGGGGGTGGGAGGGTGGGGGCTTTTGTTTATTTCCCCCCCAAACAACCAAATCCCGACAGGGGAAACGCCAACGAAAGGAGAAGGGAGAGAGAGGTAAGGCACAGACCTGATGGAGGGCGGTGAGCCCGTCCACATTGGCGTAGTTGATGTCAGCGCCCCGGTCCAGGAGCTTGAGCACCTCTTCGGTGTCGCCGCTGGAGCAGGCGGCCAGAAACACGGCGCCGTCGTCGAACTTCACCTTGGTCTTCTTCTTCTTCAGGATGGGCGGCTCCAGATCGGTCTCTGAGCCCAGCCATCGCTTCAGCTGCTCGTTCCGCTTCTGCTTAGCGTCCGCCATCTTCATCCCCCTCCTGCCTCGGCTTTCTTATCTCTTTCCGAGGGAGGATATACTTTATACTGCCACTATCCCACAGCGCACTGGGGCGGGGGGAGAGGCGGGGGTGGCGTGTGGGATTCTGCTTTCCATAAGCTCGCGAGAAGACGGTGGTGATGCCACTCTGCAGCAGAGCGGCGTCATCGGCGTGGAGGGGCTGTAAACATTGCGTGTGCAGCGCTTTTGTGTCAGGTTGCTTCAGCTAGTCTTTCTGGGTTCCTGCTTGTTCTGCTACAGCGCGCCTCGAACTTAACGAAACTTTCTACTGAGACGAAATATTTCCACACAACTTCTTCTCCCTCCAAAAAGACGTTTCCCTGTATTTTAAGCGTCTCAAGCAATATGATGTGCAGTGCACAACAACTGAAACAACAAAGATTAAATTACGAAGGAGAGTATGATTGATAATAATTTAAATTATTAAATGAATCTAAAATGTCAGAAATATTTCAGTATCAATGAAAAAAAACATTCTGTTCAGAAACGCAAATTTTTTTAATTGCAGCTGTCACTGCATAGTTCTTAGTGTATTAAAAAACTTGTGACTGAGAAGAGTTGATGTGATCATTTTCATAACGTGTGCTGTACATGTCTTCTTTCATTCCTCAATCCATAAAAGGGACGGTAAAGTATGCAAATGTTTTCCCGTGTGTGTAGTTCAATGGGAGCAAATCATGCTTTTCCATTGCTTTTCCAAAGCAATATGTTAGTTTGTTGATCTGGACATCTTCCTATCCTCTTTGCTTACTGTGTCTTTGTGACTTGTATATTTGTAAATGTAAACTTTTAGATTTTCTTTAGTGCATGCACATGTCAATGTGCAAGCAAATTCCTAAACACAATATTATTCTACAAAGTGAAATACATATACAATTCAAGGTTCAGTTCACAATACAGTTATATTTTATTTCAAAATATGGCACATTCGTCTGATGAGTGGAACATTCTTCCTTCTCATTTAATGTGTTTTTGGATACGTCTGACTTTGCTTTTCCTACCAACTTTTTTCATGCCTTTTTCAAAGCAGGATCCTGTGTCATATTTGAATTTCTAGATAAGTGCTTTTATGAAAAGTATAATAAGGCTCTAAGAAAATATTCTTTTTCTCGGAATGTATTATCATGGATGGGATGTGTGCAGCACAGATGGGAAGAATACAATGTGCTGCCAGTATGGTCCTCTCTGAACTTTCAATTGACAGAATTCAGTGTTCTTTCCTTTCATTCCAAAGTAACTATAATACCAGAAATAATCTAGAACAAGTGCTTATCAGTATTATGCTTCCATTTACAGACCTCAGTTCGTATCAGTATAAATTATGGTGCAACTCTGCATTTTTAAAGCACACTTTAAACAATAGGACTCTCATTTCAATATAGCTCCTTAATGTAGTTTGAAAATCAACCTTTATCTTGAAAGAGATGTAGTTCTTTTCACCAATGTTGAATGTCATGTAGCTGAAAAATACGAAGAAGAGTACCATATGTACTCTTATATGTGAATAATTTTTATTTTACTTTTATTCTTCACTTCTTGTGAATGATGTTTTGCAAAGAATATTTGGTTTTCTTCTGGGGCACCCAAGTGCGGTGGCTCTGTGGCTAAGGATCTGTGCCTGTGGCTGGAAGGTTGCCGGTTTGTACCCCGTGGCCAGCAGAGGAATCCTCTGTGCCATATAAATGGCTGACCCTGTGCTCTGACCCCAAGCTCTTAATACAAGAAATAGTATATGGCCAATAAAGTGACCTCATCTTTTATCTCTTATAGAGTTATCTGTAAGTCTTCTATGTAAGAGACGCATTGTATTCTTTCCGATTCCAGTGCTTGATTTTGCATACTTTTGGCAGAGCAGTGTGTAAACTCAAGTCATGTGACACCAGGGCCTCTTAAGCATCTGATAGCACAGAAAGCTTGCCATCAAACTCTAAAACCAAACAGCTATAGTTTTTTTTTCTGTAGCATCTCTCATTTGGAAGAAGTTAGCAGTTCACAACAGCCTTCTCATTTGTCGCACTACAGTAAGATTAACCTTGTTAGACAGCAAAAGTGACAGTAGGATTTCCACCCTAAAGCCTGATCAGACACTCAGCGAGGGTGGGCCTGTGTCAATAGTGGAGTGAGAGGCCTCTATCGAAAAATCAGGTTGCTGTTGTACATGCTGCTAGTAGACCAGTTCGTGGCACTCTTCACTCTGAACCAGAATTTTTGTAACAACACTGAAGTATGATGACTAGGGACACAAATCCTTTTTGCTGAGATATCAAAACTAAGTCAAAGACAACTGGTGTCCCATCCAGGGTGTACCCTGCCTTGTGACTGTTGCTTGCTGGGATAGGCTCCAGCTCCTATGTGGACCTGTATTGGATAAAGCAGTTCTGCATTGCTTTAAAGAGTAGGAGCATTACAGAAATAAAATACTTTGTATAGCACTTTTCTTCTCAAGGATCTCATAGCATAACCCTTATGTACTAGCTAAATTAAACCCTGAGCTTTACCTATTTGGCATACCAATTTTTCTCCCATCATTCATTTACTAATTAAATTAGTGATACCATTTCTCACTCTGCACCTTAATTGTTTCGTAGTGGGGCTGCTGACACATAATGGCTGCTGTGCATTACACATTTAAATGCTACATTCCAGTGGTGGTTGAAGTTGGTCTACTACTATATACTAATTATTATTACTGCATTTCATGAACATTAAACACACATTGGCTGATATCGGGCTTAATTACCAAAATAACCAGTCCTGAAAAACAAACCATGGCCTGCTTCTACTTCTTGTCTGAGGTATAATCTGTCTTTAACTAATGCTGACCTAGTCTCTGATTGAGCTGCAATATCTTTTAGATATTCAGCAAGTGAAACCATTTTCTTAGGTCCACTGCTTTTCTTTCTGTCTCTGAGGAAATGGAATATGCACTGAGTTATAAATAAAAAATGAATGATTAGTTTCACTTGAAACCATGAATTAATGGTTTGCAATGGAAGCTTGATTTAATAGTTACCTTTGTTTAAATGATTTATTTTACATAAGAAGACTTCGGTTTGTTGTCCTGCGATGGACTGGCATCCGGCCCAGGGTGTATCCTGCCTTGCACCTGTTGCTTGCCAGAACAGGCTCCAACTCTGCCATGACCCTGTATTGGATAGTTAGAAAATGGATGGATGGGTACAGTTTGTACCTTGAATCTTGAGCTTAAATAAGGGGTAAACTTATTAAACAGGCTAATGTCATTTCCTCAAGAAAACAAATGCTCAATTTCGACGTCTTTGCTGCTACATAACTTTTACATGTCCAGTTACTTTAAAGATTGGACTTTATTGAACTAGGATTATATCTTAAATTACAATGTAAAGTTTTTAAACAGTTGTGTTTGGATATTCTGCAATGGCCACAAAATCTCAGGAGGTAAACAGTAATTTATAGAAAAATGTAATGGAATATCTAATGTGTTTTTTGTTTTGATTTATTTTCATGGTAAAGATGTTTTTTATAGTTTATAATTGTCTCACAGTAACTATAGAAATAAAACTAATATTCTGTTTTTTAAAGAGAAAAATGTCTTTACATGTAGCACCAGGGCACTGCTGTAGATTAGTTATTAAGTAAGGCCTGGTTTATGGCAATTTAATACCCGTGTTCTTTCCATGGGAATTATATCCTTTCTTTTCAAGAAGAGCTCATTAAAGCTTCAAGACTACACAAAGAAGCAGTAAACATGACAGATAAAGAAAAAAAAACAGATGACTTTTAATTGTTAACTTTTAAATTGAGGCAGTTCCAATTACATAAAATGGTTTAGAATATTTGTATTGGTGCTTTCTTCAATCTTTTGCAATGAAGCTTTTAACCTAAAAGCAGATTATCTATCTTCATTAGAAGCAGTATCACTTCTGATTAGATTATGTGCACTCATGCAGACATGACACAGTGAACACTTGAGTGTTTTCTCATAATTGCTCACACACAATTGCAGTTTTAATGCTGAAAGGGAAAAATGTCGGTACCAAGCACTGCTTTCCAACAGAAGAATCCCTTCCAAACCAGCAGGCATGGATTGGGGCTGTTTTGTTGCCTTAGTACCCCAGTGGTTTGCTGTCATTGACAGTACCATGAATTCTGCACTGTTAGCAAATTCTAGAGGAGAATTGCAGGCCATTCATTTACCAGCTGAAACCCAGCTGTAAGTGGGTCATGCAGCAAGACAATGATACTAAATATACTGTATAAGCAGAACTACAGCTGAATGGCTAAAGAAGAAGTTTTACATTTTGGATCAACCAAGGCAAGGGCCGCACCCAGATCCTGTTGAAATGTCATAGGAGGACCTGAAGCGACATTGTCATGCAAGGAAATGCTCAGATATTACTGTCACAAAGCAGTTCTGTGAAAAGGAATGGGTCAAATTCATAAAAGCCACTAAAAGAGACTGACAAATACTTACAGGAATGTGTAGTTGGTGTCACCACTGCTCAAGGAGGTGTCACCAATTACTGAATGGGAGGTTCACATACTTTTCCACATGAAGATATTTATTGTTGGGTCAGTTTTTGGTTTAAATAAACAAATAAAATATAATGACTCATCTTTAAACATTCTTCTTACTTCATACAGTACATACATCTTTTTTTAAGAAGTTTGTGAAGATCTAATTATGGGCAAGATCTTCAAAAGCACGTATTCAAAAGCACAAGCACACAGATACAACTTAGAGGTTCCAATTAAACCAGCGATCTTGTCTTTGGAAGGTGGGAGGAAACATGAGCACCGGAGATCTATATGGAGAAAGAAGGGCTAATATTTATTTTTTTATCACAGGGCAGTAGAAGTAGAAGGTCTGCAATATTTTCTTTGTACCAACCGCAGTGTATTAATCAGATTGCTTGGAAGTTCAATGAGAGGGGAGTTACAGTAATTGATTTTTGCAGACACAGCACATGAATCATGATCCTGGCATAAAGAAATTACAGCCAAGGTAGCAGCACTTTCAGATGGTAGGAAGAGAACTGGCACAGTCAAGCCAATGTAAACACACAGGATCAAGCCCAGTTTGTCGTGATTTAAAGTTAAATTAGAAGCGTATATTGTGCCAAAGTACATGATAAAACCAGTCTTCTGCTTATGTCAGAACATCCTCAATAAGATCATTAGCATATCTCTGAGGTCATATACAGTACGGTGAATGACTTGTGACTGACAGCGTGCTCAGAGCCAGCAGCTATTTTGTCTGGTCTTTATATACAGTATATGAGTATATCAATATGCACCCATAATTTTATAAAAAGTGCTGTTACCCAGTGCCGTGATTCTTACAGGACATACAGTATGGGAATTGAAGAGGTTTGGTAAAATTCAATAAACATTATTACCCATATACATAAATTCTTCGGTTTTCCTAAAGAACTCCTTTAAAATATAAAATTGTTATTTTCAAAATGATTACTTCATAATAATTTAATATCTTCTTATTTGTATTTTTTTTCGCATGCAGAAACTTGAAACTCTTGGCTGGTTTGTTGCTGTTGTTGTTGAGTGGGTACTTTTTTATTATGCAAACAAAAACCTGAATATCATGACAATACAAAAGGTTTACACGTTTCATCATGTCCTAATGTTTCATAGTGTCTGAAGCATATACAAGGGTAGTATAACTGAACATGAGGAAATTGTTCTTCCTCCTACCACAGAGAACATCATTTCACAATTTGAGTCTCAGACTCAATGTACTCTTTCTTTTAAAGAAGAACTTCAACACCACAGCACTCTATATCTTAAACTAAGATACAAAAAGGATTCAAGCCATTTGGTCATAATACATTTCTGAATCCAAGTGGATGGCACAGACAAGTCACCTGTCAAATACAGTTCTTTACAGTAGACGTATCTGTCATTCAATCGATTCATGTTTTTATGTTTTTGTTCGAAAGGCTGCTGGTGCAAATACACTCAGGGAAACTCAATTTTTTTTTTAGAACAAAAGGAATGTCTTTAAAGTTTGGAACAAGCTATCCAGCCATTTTAATGAAGCTGACACCCTGCATCCTTTAATAAACAGCTGGATGATTTCCTTGGATCAGTTAACTACTAGCTATCAGATGTTTTAAACCGGCAAAATGACTTTATGTTATTTGTAACCTATTAAGTGAATGTAATGGTTAAACCTTTATTGGTTGGTGCACTTGCAAAGTATCCTAATTTTTGTCAACCCTTTCATTTTTGTCAAGTCAGTCTTAGTAAAGGTTGCCTTTGGTGCTGATAGTTTGCACAGTCTTGGAAGATTTGCTAGAATAAATAGCAGTGAATTAAAGATCCATGTAGAGCTAGTACATAAGACAATTTGTACAAAGGTTACTATAAGTTGCATTTTATTTGTTTTTAGTAATAGAATTACAAATGCATGGGAAAAACAGAGAATTCTGTACAATTTCGGTTACCATGTTACAAAAAAATCTAAAGAAAAATAACCAGACATATTCCCAGTTTTGAATAGATAAAAATACAAGAGTGTATGATTCTGGTATTCAAAATTCTCAAAGAAAATCCCAAAATCAAGCTAAAAAACTTCTTCAGGATGGATAGTGGAATACAAACCAGAGGATTCAAGTGTAAACAGGAGTGCAAGTGTAAATTTTGAGAGTGAGAACAGATTTTTTGTTTACACAAAGGATTGTGGGAATCTGGAACAAACAACCCAGTACCCAGCCATGTCATCAAACTTGATTCTCTGACTTCCTTTGCAAAATGGCTAAATGAGCACCTCAGAAAACTGGATGGGCATTCTTTTATCTGCATTAGTGACCTCACAAATCAAAATAAAACTTTTTATGTTCATTAATACGGAAAGAAGAGTTCAACATTAACAATATTCATATTCCATCAAAAAGGTTTAGTTTAAGGGGTAGCTTTCATTTAGTGTTTATATTAAGTTCATGTGATGAATTTGGATACATTTAAAAGAAAAAATCAGTGTTAGGAACAGTCCTTCCTGTTTTTAATGCGTTATTACCATAACCCTCCAAAGTGATATGGGTTTAATGGAAATTTCAATCTAGTTTGCTGATTTGGGAGAACAGAGAAACTCACTTAGAACAAGACCATGAAAGAGTTATTGCACTTCTATTGCTATTATAAACTACAGCTACTGAGGTGGCATAAGACTTGACTTGATTTACACCTCCAACTCAGTAATTCCAGGAAGCCTACAAGTGGTCAGTAGTATATTCTTAAGGATCAGGGGGGCCTCCTATCCAGGGAAACTGTCAACCCACTGTTTCGTGTCTGCAGCTGTCAGCACTGTAAAAGCCATTATTTGAATCTGTCACATGACCCTAAGAGGTAGTCAAGTGAGACCAGAGATATAACCACATCATTCACTGACACATCTAATTCCACAATGAATTCTACATTCATCAATTCAGTCAGGGATTGTAATACAAAATGAAAGGCATCCCATGAGTCACAGATTCATACAGTCACCTCCAAAAATTATTTGGCACCTTTAATAAAGGCGAGCAAAAAATGCTACAGTATATAAAACAAACAACACTGGTAATGAGCCATACTGTAATTTTCAGGCTTGCAGAATATATTTTACCTCTTAAAGATTTGATGAAACCAACCGAAATTGTACATTTCTCAAATTATAAATGTATTTCCAAAAAAATAAGTGGCACAATTTCTCAAATATGCATGAGTTGTCTACAAGAGCACCTATTTTTGTAATAATTGCCCTTATAGTGGTAAGTGGTATATTTTTTATTTTTTATTTTCGTATCCATTTATGGAGGTCATAAACCATTTGTCTCTTATCATGTGTGAGTTCTCCTCCTTGGATAATAAAAGGATTGTTCGTGTTACCTCCTTTTTATACCCCAGTGAAACAGGAAACCATGGAAGACCACAATATAGTTTCTTAAGACTGAGATGAACATAAAAAGTAGAATGTTTATGCAGATTTAATTTTGTTTGGTTATATTAATACAAATATTAATTGTGACAATAATTTGACACCTATCTTTTTGAGGAATAAAATTATTACTTGTTTATAAAGACCTTTTTCTCTGACCAATTGCATTAGAGTACAAAAAATACCTTTTTCATTTTTTTTCTGAGTAATAAACTATAGCTCATTACCTGTGTTATTTATTTTATACAGCCTTTCTTGTTCATCTTTATTAAGAGTGCCATTAATATTGGAGATGACTGTATGCATGAAAAGGTATGTTCATCCTTTCTATTTGTTCATCTACAAATTTGCACTTAAAGATATAGACCTCACATTCTATATCCTGAATATTGTGCAGTATTAAAAGCTGTGATTGCAAGATCTAGTATGAGTCTTCCAAAAGACCAAACTGTTTATGTTGTGTTCTGGAATCCAAAATATTCTTCCAATTCAACGTCACACTTTCTCGAGTCCTTTCCTCTGATTTGCCTTTCAGCGCCCAATTTCCCCTTCTCAGCAGATGCCATTAATCAGAGGATGTTCCTGAGCTGCTGACTTTAAGACTCCTCCCAGACACTTTCCATGCCAGGAAATTAAGAGGAAGAGTTCATTAGCCATTACATCTTTCCAAAAGTACAAAGCCTCAAAAATGGGAAAGGCAAGAACGGAATTGTATGTTGTTACAATTTTCCATCATCTACTGTATAAGGTGGATGTAGAGATCATGAACAGTAATTTACAGGGAAGTTGGAAAGCTGGGGAATTGTAAAGCTGAGATATTCCATTTCTGCTAAAGAGCACTAAGCAGGCAAAAGACATTATCACTACATGTGATGTCCAGGAGCACAGTCCACTGTCTGTTGTCACAGTACTGTATATCATTTCATTAAGAGTAATTTGTTTTGCTCCCCTGCCAAAATCACATGTTCTTATGTTCTTATATGTGTTAATATTTGTATTATTTAATACCTCATAATTGCTGTAATTGCTATGTTTTCCATTTGGGACAGATTATTTACAAAAAGGTGTTATTCAACGAGGCTATTGCGCTGAATTGATTCAATGTATAGATTGTGGTCAGTGCTTAGCATTTCTGCCAATATTAATTACTTTCCATTTGCTTATGTTCAGGATTATAGTCGACACACCAGTCTGATTGACGAGTGTGCATACTTTACTCAAACAAGCCATATGAAGAAATGTCTAGTCTGAAACTTGTCAACAGAGGTTAAAATTATGTGACACCTAAAATATAAAGAAAATCCATCTAAAATTTATCTTGATTCTGGGGTTGAGTTTCTAAAGCATTTCAATGTACTATGGAATCTGCACATATCCAAAATATTGGCAAAAATAATCTAAAAACAAGAGAGTATCTCCCTTTTTTCAGTTGGTTTATCTTTGATTGAATATTTCAACAGTACAAGGAATCTTTATTGATTGACTGCCATGGGGGAATTCTGGTACAACAACTGCATTTTAGAAAAACTTTCTAAATGTTAAATACATCGCAGACATAAAGGGAGGATGAAAACACACTTGTGCAGGTCATGAATAAATGCAGAAGTCTGACTAATAACAAATGGAAAGTTGGCACTGGGAAGTGCTGATATTTGAGCGTATGAATTAAATTCTTCTGGATGACTTAATAGTTTAAGTCACAGTCTAAATGTCTGAAAAGTGTTTTTCTACATTTTAAGTAAGGCGTTTTCTTATCTTGTAAAAATAAAAGTTTTGACAACCTTTAATAGCATATTGCATATTTCATTTGGTGAATTGTTCAAATAAGGCACAGATAGATCAGCATGTCTTTACACAATTTGTGCTGATTAATGAACATTACTGTCATATGAAGACATACTGTACAATAGATGTATCTTACATAGCAGAAGGTCGTTTCTAAGTAATTATCTTCAATGACTACTGCTCAGAGAAAACATTGTAAGATAAAAGATGTGGGGAGCAATCAATAAAAGTGAAAGATAAGAAGTCAGGAAATCGATAATGTCACAATTGTAGTCCCTCCCCCTTAAGGGCGCTCCAGCTTGTTCACTTTTTAGTTGATTTTGTGCACCTGCTCCCCGTTCCTTCTTCCCTACAAAAGCCAGACGCTCACTCTGTTCCGGGCTCTGTATTGGTTTCCTGTACCAGCCTAGTCCAGGACCCGTAGCGCCTGGTTCCATTCCCCTTTTTCCCCCAGACCCTTCGCCGGATCCTGCTCCGGTTTTTAACTTTGTCATGTCTGTCTACTACCCCTCGCCGGATTCCGCTCCGGCTTTTAACTTTGTTTTGTTCGTCTTGGATTTATCACCCGGCTCTGGACCTTTTCCTACACTGGACTTTCTTTTGGACTGTTCGCCTGGACCACGCCCCAAGGAGCACCTTCGTCACGCTCCCCCATCCCCCCCCCCCAGGTTCCTCTACCAGCCCTGTTCCTCATCTCCTCCCTGTGTGTGTTCACTCCCTTCCAGATTGTGCCCTCTGCACAGGGTCCTGAAAGAACGCTTCGTAACAGATAAGCCTTGTTTTAAAGATAATACTCTAAAAGGGAAAACTGAATATTCTCACAACCCGTCACCAAGGTACTGTGCATATTGAGATCAGAGAGCAAATCATTGGATATTGGATCTACCCACTGGTAGAGTACAAAACACTTTGGGATATACAATACCAATAAACTTCGCCATGCCATTTCCTCTTGTTCATCTTTGAAAGATGTTTCTGAAAGCTTTAATTTTCTACTGAAAAACCCTATTTGTAATTGTAGACAAGTAATGGTCTAACCAGAATAAAACAACCTAAATGTTTAAAAGCCTTAACATCTATGCAGCCTTGCAGTTTTGAAATAACCACATAATATGGAATGGTCCAGTTTTTCCTCAACAATGAATAACGTAAGAAGGGCTACAGATGAGAAGAGGTCTTAGTTTGAGGATTCCAGGGACTCTGCTTCACCAACACTGAACAAATTTTCCCAGAAAGCCAGATCTCCCCTGTTTTCAGACCCAAAGGGACACCTTTTTAATTTCTGCTTTTGTCCTCGAGTTCATTTTTCACTCTCAGTCCTATAAGACTCCTTTGGTTTGACCTTTGTCGATATCTTTTAGGATATGAAATGCATGCATTAAGCGCTTGTTTGATCAGCTCGTGTCTAGACTTAAGTGGTTGATTTCTTTTTCTCCTTCTTGTGTAAGGCTTTCTATTAAGGCCAGGGATTAAAATCTCGCTCACTCATGTTCAAGATGATTCCAGACTAGGAATGTCTTTTTGGCAATAAAATTGTAATCGCTGTTAAATAATTATTATCTTAAGCTAACTCCGATTGCTTGTTAGACTTATTCAATCGTTGGATATTAACAGATATAGATGAGCTATTGGCAAATTTCAACCTTTTAAAACAAGTGGTAAGGTGAAGGTGTAGAACCAGGTATCGTGCAAGTTTCAGGTGAGACGAGGCCTTAGACAAGGAGATGTGCGCTCGTGTTTACTATTCAACTTGGTTCTAGAATCAGTGATAGGGAACATTGATATCAACAGAGGAGGAACATTACTGAATAGATTGGGACAGTGTTTAGCATATGCAGATTACGTCGATTTATTGGGTAGTAACGTCTGGACACTTAAAGAAAACTTTATTCAGCTGGAAGAAGTATGGCTGGGCTGACCATCAATATGGCGAAGACCAGATACATGGTGATGACCAGGAAGGGCACCATCACCAGCGATGCACTCCTCAAAATCCAGGGCTACCAGTTCGAGAAAGTCAGTGCTTTAAATACCTGGGTTCGCTGATCTCAGAGAGAAATGAAAGCATCCTGGAAATTAGAGAGAGATGTTTTCTGCAGGAAATCAATGCTACTTTAGTGTGCAGGACCTGATGAAGACCAGAAAGACTTTTGTCGAGGAGGGTAAATACCAATGATATATCGAACCATTATCCGCCCTGTGGTTACCTACGCAGCGGAAACATGGGTGCTGACGAACTCCTTAATACGTGGGAGAGAAAGATCCTCCGAAAGATCTACGGGCCAGTCCAGGAAGCAGGAGAATGGCGAATAAGAACCAACATCAAGCTACACAAGCTGTATGAGGATCCCTCAATAACCACGGAGGTAAGAGCGGCACGACTACGCTGGCTTGGGCATCTAGAGCGGACAGACGACACCAGAGGGGTACGGTGAGTCTTCTGTCAAAAGCTGGAAGGAAGGCAGCTTCGGGGGTGTCCCCGCAAGAGATGGATGGACGATGTTGAAGGAGACCTCAGAAAGTTGAGAGTGAGAGGATGGCGAAGACTGGCTTAGGGCCGAGATGCGTGGAAGAGGGTTGTAGAGGAGGCCAGGGCTCTACAAGGGCCATAGTGCCATGGGGTTAGGTTATTGGCAAGTTAACATAAACATCTAACTTCCTTTTGTAAGTTGCTTCAAGAGCAGGGCCTCCCATCTTGTCTATTTTTGTATGTCCTTCTGTATTTGGAATTTCCAATTCCAATGGTATAAATATCAGCACTGCATTTTGCACAGTGTCTGCATCAATGACAGCATGATGGACGAGGCCAAGCCATCAGATGCTACCATGTTTGCTTCTGTTCCATTTCATCCATGCTATTGTACAGTATTGTATCGTATGTTATTTACATGCTAATTTTAATGACAATGATTGGGATAATGGCAAATACGTCTCTATAGGCAAATGGTAAGTGCAGAAGATATGAAATATGTACTCTTTTATAACTCCATTTTCAGCTCAGGAGTTTTAAACTGACTGTAACTGTAAGTGTTTCAACTGACTATAACGTGTTTTATACCGGTAGAAAAATGTTCTTACTCAGGCTGAAGACTAATCTTGTAGAGCCTGCCACACCATCCAGTGGAAAATTTAAAAGCTATCTAAATCTGTGTTCTATCGTCCCTCTTATTTACAGTGCAACATGGCCAAACAAGGCCCTTTTTTCTGTTGCCATGTATTGCCATCACTCAAGTTTATTATACAGCTGCACCATTACTGAATCCTTTATGACTGCAAAGATAACCAGGATCAAAGGGAGGAATCTACAGTATGTTCTTCTGGTTTCTCTGGAGTCATGCTACCCATGTCTGTGAGGACATCTATTCTGAACAAAGCTGAATGGGCGAGGCTGCTTGTTTTCTCAGTTGTTTGCTGTCCTTTTAGTTCCATTCTCTGAGGGATCAAAGAACCCCAAAATGCAAACCAGTTAAGATAATCGTACCCATGAAATCCCTGCTGTTGGCTGATTTGTAGTAAAGCATTAACTAAATCAATTGTAAAAAATACCCCAGTACAATACACACCAACTTTTAAAGATAGCTCAGGTGGGTAGCTGCATCAGCATGCGTAGGCTGCAAAGGAACAAGTAATAGGTTTATTCCATGCTGAAAAGAGAAGAAAGAAAACACAACGTTTCGGCCATGGAGCGTTCTTCAGGTTTGCCTTCTTCACACACCTAAAGAAGGCTCCACGGCTGAAACGTTGTGTTTTCTTTCTTCTCTTTTCAGCATGGAATAAACCTATTACTTGCTCCTTTGCAACTTTTAAAGATGTGCTTTATATCATATTCTGAACATTGTCCATATATTTCATTCACTTGTTCCTTATCCTGTGTTTTGAGTGATGTGTTGTGTTCTGCTATTGATCTTCGGATTATGATTAGATTTTGTTTTTGCTTTTTACTACTTTCCTTTAAAATTTGAAAGCAGTTATGGACAAAAGAACTTGGTTCACCACTAAGGCCCTCCTATCAGCACATGATGGATGCACATTTTCTTATAAAACATGTACTGTCAAGCCATCTGCCTTGTTTCACACAGCAAGTCCCACAGTACCTAATGATGGCCTTAACTGTTATTAATTCTGCAAACACGCAGGCAATCCATGAGATCTGGGTTTGCACAGCAAGAAAGATACTCTGTCTGGCCCAAGCCAATGGCATCTAGCCAGATGTGAACTGCTGCTCCAAGAATCCTGCCAGCACTTAGCAAATAACACACACCAAGCTTAAACCACACGCTTTGGATTTTCACCATGATGATTAATTATCCATCCGTACGTCCAACCATTTTCTGCTACTTTATCCAATTCACGGTCAAGAGGGAACTTGAGCCCATCCTGGCAACAGTGGGCGCAAGGCAGGACACACCCTGGATGGGATGCCAGTCCATTAGAAGGCATACACAGACATCATTATGTTGTTGGGCTGTAGAAGGAAATTGGAGCACTGACTGGAAGCCCACTTGAACATGGGATGAACATTCAAACTCCGCTCAAAAAACACCCAATGTTTGGAATTGAACCCAGGGCCCCAGTACTGCAAGGCAGCAATGCTAACCACTGCATCACCATGCTGTTTTGATAATTATTTTAGAAAACAGCCATATCACCCTGCAACTCACAACTGGTAACCCACTGAAGCTAAGCAGGTGTGAGACTGGTCAGTACCTGGATGGGAGACCTCCTGGGAAAAACTAAGATTGCTGCTGGAAGAGGTGTTAGTGGGGCCAGAAGGGGGCGCTCACCCTGTGGTCCATGTGGGTCTTAATGCCCCAGTATAGTGACAGGGACACTATACTGTAAACAGGCACCGTCCTTCGGATGAGACATAAAACAGAGGTCCTGACTCTGTGGTCATTAAAGGGCATTTCTCGAAAAGAGTAGGGGTGTAACCCTGGTGTCCTGGCCAAATCTCCCATTGACCCTTACCAATCATGGCCTCCTAATAATCCCCCTCTATGAATTGGCTTCATTACTCTGCTCTCCTCCCCACTAATAGCTGATGTGTGGCGTGCGTTCTGGCACACTATGGCTGCCGTCACATCATCCAGGTGGATGCTGCATATTGGTGGTGGTGGTAGGGAGTCCCTATTACCTGTAAAGCGCTTTGAGTGGAGTGTCCAGAAAAGCGCTATATAAGTGTAAGCAATTATTATTATTAATTATAAACATATCTCGCAAGTAACGTCACATCTAAAGGAAGTGGTTGGGAGGGCTTTGCAAAAGCAGACTGGTGTTGCACACTGAAGGCACCAGTGAAGCTCTGTGATGTGACATACTGCAACACGCAGGTAGGTGTACATTCCCAGCAAACCTCCCCAAATCATTTTGATTAATCTTTTCAGAAACCACTTTTTGTTGGAATGTATCCACATAAGATATTAATGACACAATTCTCAAGGAACATGGTTTATATACTGTATGTAAACCATTTGTCATTAGAATAAATGTGGTTAGTGTCATGTCTGGCCTGAATTAAGAAAGAAGAAATGTAAGTTAAAAATACAGCTAACAATGCAAAGAGAACACATTTTAAAGAACTTCAAATTAAAAGCTTTTAAAGAATATTTTCCAGAGATTCCTTCACGCATTTTTAATATATTCTTCAGAAATTAAGACAATTATAAGGTCTTAAATATGAATTGAAAAGAACTGAGGTCCTTATTGAACTACTTGATGACTGCAGTATTTTGAAATTAATTTGAAGTAATCATGGGCAGACCTCTGGATTCAAGTTGTTTTCCAAGAGCCACACAGCCAAAATGAATGTTTGAAATGCTTCCCTAAAAACAGTTCTTGAGTACTGGGGATCTGGCCACTCCTGAGATGATATCACTATATCAGACTAATTCTTCACTTTGAGTACTATTTAACGAATTGTGAGAAATAAGGATGTACCCCAGTAAAAAATCAACAGGTAACACATTTATTCAGTCACAGATAATTAAGGCAAATTTTTAAAAAATTATTAATTTTGGGAGAAGATTTAGGAGCTATACATGAAAGGACAGGGTTTAATAAACAATGATCCTGGCTTCTGATTTTGCCATATACTTACATATCTCTACATATTATTTACTACATATCTTCAAAATAAGTAAAAAATGAGATTGCTCCAGAAAAAAAAATGTTCTCTGGGTTAGTCTTAAATCATACAGGATACATACAGTATTTGGAGGTGATGCACCGGCTTTGATTACAGGAAAAACGGGAATGGGAGCTGCAGGCGGTTAAAGGAACTGTGGACCATCAGAAGGTTATGATGGTTATGATGTGATAGTGTCACGATCGCAAACCCCTCTTCTTAAGGGCGCTCTAGCCCTTCATTGTTTGCCTCATTCCCCGCACCTGTTCCTCGTTCCAGCCCCTTTTCAGTTCCCCCTTAAAAGCCAGACGCTGAAGCTAATCCGGGCTCTGCATTGGTTTCCGGGACCTGGATGCGCCTGGCTCCGGTATGGTTCCTGTTCCTGTTCCTGTTCCTGTTCCTGTTCCTGTTCCTGTTCCTGTTCCTGTTCCCCTGCCGGTCCCGACCCTGTTCTGATTTTAATCGCCTGTCTCGGATGGATCGCCTGGCCTTGGACTTATGTTCTGTTTTTGAATTTCTCTTTGGACTCATCCCTGGATTGTTTGCCTCGGTCACACCTCCCCCGACCACCAGCACTCCTTGGACACGCCCTCCTGTTTTTATTCCCGTATCCTGCATACCTTTTTTCCCAGTGTTTCCTCATTCAACCCCGGATCGTGTCGTCTGCATAGGGTCCGGAAAGAACTCTCCTTGACAGATAGAGGATCTGAGAACAAGGTTACAGTTGAGCACTTACCCTGTGAAAAGGAGAAGTGTCCTTTGGTGATCTTGGGAATAGAAAGTGTGTAAGGGCGAAGGGGGAATGGTTCTGAGAAATCTTTGTTGGGTTGATGTAATGAAAGCTCTTCATGGCTTGAGTGAGGGCCCAATCAATGGAATGTCTAGGGTTTCCCCTGTCCATGGAAAAAAAAGCAGATTTTAAGAGCTCTGTTATGGACGTTTGTGTTGTCACTGCATAACTGACAAAGTCTGAGGAACTATGAGAAAAAGAGTTTTTAGAAAAAGGTGACTTTTATGGAATGAGCTGTAGAAAAGATAGGTGTATGAGTCTCTGTGTCACGATCGTTACTCCTCCTCTTAAGGGCACTCCAACCCTTCCTCGTTCTGTCCCATTCCCCACACCTATTCCTTATTCCAGCCCCTCTTTAGTTCCACCTGTAAAGCCAGACGCAAGCGTTTGCCCGAGGCTTCTCATTGAATCCAGCTTCGTGAGAGCCTGGAGTCCTGCCACGTCTGGCTCCGTTATGGTTTTAGTTTCCTGTTCCTGATTCCCTGCCCTGCTGGTCCTGACCCGGTTCTGGTTTTTAATTACTTTGGATGGATGCCCTGGTCTTGGACTCTGCCTTCTGTATTGGATTTCCCTTTTGGATTTATGCTTAGATTGTTCGCCCCGGACTCACTTCCCCTGGACACCTGCACTTCTTGGACACGCCCCCTGTCTCCATCCCTACTCCTGCATGTTTTTATTCCTACTGTGTCTTCACCAACTGGATCACGTCGTCTGCATAGGGCCCGGAAAGAACTGTTCCTGACACTCTGTGTTTGTAATACACAGAAGTTGATAGTCCCAAGTTGTCGATGGAGAGGCTAGAAAAGGAAGAATGGTGGAGGATACATTGTCTGTGAATTTTAGTGAAGGGCGAAAGTTGGAGAAATGAAGCAGGTATTGCTGTCACTGATTGTAGAAGTTGGTACCAGCACTGGCAGTCATCGAGTATTGCTTGTTGAGATAAAAAAGCAAGCCAGTATAGAGGGGCAAAAATCTATTCTTTCATATGGCCGACAAAGATGTTGGCACACCATGGTACCATTTACATACCCATGGCAACTCCACTGACATGTGGGTGGAAAAGGGGGTCAAAATGGTTTGTAGAAATGCATTCAGTGGTAGACCCATTGCAGCTAATCATACAAGGGTATGGGTAGGGGGATCAAGCACTGTGTGTTTTGCAGGTGTGCGCCTGAGGGCTGTGAGACCCTTGTCATGAGGAATGATGCTGCAGAGGGATGTGATGACCATGATGAAAATTAAACATTCGGGACCCTGAAATTGGAAACTGTCATAAATCTAGTTTGTGTTCTTAATATATGAAGGACACACTTCTTAAGGCCATCAAGAAAAGCTGGTGGGGCAGGAATGTCTTTATTACTGGTCTGGAGGTACCCCATTACTGGTGAGAAGTAAGATGGTGGATATAATGTCCTTTTGGTAGTCAGTGAAAGGATCCTATTGAAGAGGGCAGTATATAGAAGTGTTATTTTGTTGTCTAGAAATGTCAGTGATATAGAAGTCCTACAACAGCACTCCCTTTGTTTACTGCTTTGATGACAATATCATTTCTGTTATGGAATGACTGGCGTGTCAGGAGTTCTCCTTTGGTGAGGCTGGACTTGTTTCCTGAGTGTGGAAAAGGGTTTGGGAGCTTGGTTATTCCATTGAATGATTAAGTTGTCCTCCTAAGTACAACAGACAGAGGGGTGAGTCCAACAACTTTGTCTGGGATTAATGTTGTTAATGATGTCAGTTACTGGGCTGTTGTCAACTGCTGATGAAGGGATTTCATTAGAGAAATGTGCTCTGAGATATCCTGTGGTAAAAACCTTTTTTTTATTGCACCACAGAGTACAACGATAAGGAGAAATTATATAGATAGTAGTGCATGATCACAACTAAGTTAGTAGTTATACACTATACATTAAGAAAAAATGTCAGCCATAGTAATCAGATACTAGATATCAGGTGTAAGTACAGTATCATTTGGATTTTATTTTCAAGCTTTATAATTTAGTAACAAGCAAGAGCCAAAGACTATATGCCCTAGATAAGTTCAAACACAGGATTGACACAAAATGTATGGAGCATAGAATTCTTTCACACATCCTCGTTCATGCTCAGCTTTATCAAAAGTGAATTAATGAGTTGCCATATACTCTGGCAAAGAAAAAAAAAGAAAGAGTGACAGGCAGTTCACACTTCATAAAGGCACTGCTCTCCCATCTCAGCCCTGTCTATAGTCACGGTGAAGTTAACAGGTTGTGTAAAACAATGCGTGTTTGAATCACAACTGAACAAATGAAATCTGAAATTCAAGAAAGAAGTCAAACAAAACAAAAAGAAATCAGCCCTCTGTGAAATTATGATCTTTTCACACTTTGTCTCAGTACAGACAGTCCTACCCAAATTATGTTGCAGTGAGCTTCATTCTAAGAAGGGGGATACGTGTACTTGGCACCTCTTTGGTAGACACAGAGATCTTGATGCCAAAAAGTGCGTGTGTCTGAGCTACCAAGCGCATGATACAATTTCACTGTATCCCCGTTGCTCAGGATAATAATAGCATCTTGACCTCCATAACAGTCACATGCGAGCAACTGCCATTGCCTTCATTGTAATCTAAATTGGTCCCAATAGAGCCATTTTAGCCTTTTTTAACAAAAACATGGAATCAATCGTCATGAACTTTTAAGGTTAAAATAAGAACATTCCAAAAATCTGCAGTTTATTAAGAAATACTGTACAAGGTCAATGGGTTTATTAAGCCCTGTGTAGCATTGAAAAAGTCCAATACTGTCTGAGACTGAACTAGTCATCTGAGGTCTGGGAAATGATGCAAACATACACCATGTACACATTCGGAATGGAGGCATTCTGCCGAAAGAAGTTGTGGTTAAACTTTGACAGGCCAGGATTGGTTGTCCTGAATCACTTGGCTCTGCTGTCCTGTAACAAAGCAGCCCTTCCGGATTCTGTTAGACTTCAAGTTCTCACTACCTCTTTGTTGGCTGAACTCAGCGAGTCACCTTTCTCGGTTAAAATGCTTGTATAACTCCCTTGCTTGCAAGTCTCAACATTTTTTGCCTCTCGCTTTGCCCCTGATGAGGGCTCTAGCCCTCATCAGTGTGAACCCCTTCTCCTATGAGTCCAAGCTTTGAACAGAAAATGAGCTCCTACAGCCTATGAGCAGAAATACAGGGAGGGTTTAGCAGGTGAACCCTTATACCATGTCTTCAGAAGCGAACATCAGATTCAGCTTTCTACAACAGCAGATCATGGATCTTGCCCACAAATCAAAGAAAAACTCATATAACCAGAAGTGAAACAGTAAGTTAATTTACTGAATAATAACTTCACTTTTTTTAACAGCAAATAGCTTCACTAATGGGCACCACAGTGGTTAACATTGCTCCCTTGCAGTACTGAGGCCCAATTCCTATCTGTGGCGGAGTTTGTATTTTTTCCCTGTGCTTATGTGTGTTTCCTGTGGGTGCTCCATTTCCTCCTACAGTCCAAAGATATATTGGTAAGCTAAAAGACTTCTGAGAAAATTAGTGCTGGTGTGAGTGCGTTTGTCTTTGTGTCTGTGCGTGCCCTGTGATGGACTGGTGTACCATCCAGGATGTATTCTGCCTTGTGCCTGTTGCTCGCTGGGATAGTCTCCAGCTTCTCCTCAACCTTTCATTGGATAATACAAAATGGATGGATGGATAGTTTCACTAAAATTTGGGCCACCATTCCTTCACCCCAGGCCAGTGTTTTTCAAGTCCTTGTCCTGGATTACTCCTGTGTCTTCTGGTCTTCATTCAATTTAAACTTGGTTAGATTGGCTCATCAAACTCTTAAATCAAAATGTGCCAGATGCTTGGCTTCTCCCTCTCCCCCCCCAACTTCGGTTTATTTCTTCAGTGACTTGTTTGAACTGAACCAACAGGCCTAAGCAGATACATCAGCAGTATAGTTGTTTTATTTTTTTTCAAATTTAACAAGATTAAATATGGAAATCATATCTGTATTGTAATTTTACTCAATGTTTTTCTTTGTGTTTTCTGTTACCATGTGCATTGGATTTGGCATGGTATCAGTACGTTTCTGAATGAACCTTGGCTTGGTTCTGCAAAGCATGGACAAGATGGTTTTGTAAAATAGTGCTATGACCAGCAGCATTTTAAATAACTATGAATGGGAACAATCAGTGTTTTAAACTATGCCTAAAATGCACCCCACACATGACACTGACACCACCAAATTTGACAGATCTCTGCAAACAAGGCAGAGGGAGGAATTCAGTTTCAACATCAATACACATCTACACATCTATAGGAGCTGAAGATCTGAAAATGGGATTCAATGGAAAACTCTGCTGTCCTCCATTATATCTCAGGATGTTGACTCATTTCCCTAATATAGGAAAATTGTTGTCTTTAATGTTCTGTAGTCAACCACAGCTTTTCTCCTTGCTACACACCTTTAGTAACCAAGCTTGTGAACCGATTCTCTTGCCTGCTGTTTCTGGAACATTTGACAGGCTCTAATAATTGCTGATGCAGAGGAGCTCAATTTATGTTTTCAAACTGGAGGGCAGAAGAAAAGTCAAAGATGATACCAAAATCTATAAAGAAATTCAAACCAAGACTAGAAAAAATGCTGACACAGATCCTGTCTGAAAACAGGTAGTTTTTCATAAAAATGTTTGGAAGGGATTTTATGTAAGCATGTGAGTATGTTTAGTCTCTTTCAGTCTCATGGCTCTTTGCTTTGTGAAGTATTTGGAGGGCCATTTGGCACTCAAAGTCCTACTTGCGGTTGCTATAGTAACAGTGACAACTCTTTCAGCACAGGGGATTGTCTCTGAGAGTGACTCTTTCTGTATTTACCTTTTTATTAGCAACAATAAGTACATCTTCTTTTTTATTTGAAACAGTAAAAACAATCACAGTTACCAATTCACACCAGGTTGTTTTTCCTACATTTTGCTTTGTTTTGTCAATTTTTTGTGCTGTATCTATAACTTGTCATCCATTGGCCATTATTATAATCTTTTTATGGGAATCTTCAATGACATGTAATTATAAGACTAATTATAAATACTGTTTTCAGACTAATCCTTTCTTGCTCTGCAAGTGGTTATTTGATAGCCTCTCCATCTTGCTGATTGATGATTCCAGCACAAAAACCTATTTTCCTGCAAAAGTTTGAAGAGGGTTGCGTTTTTCCTGATGTGACTTGAAACGTTCCGTTATTTAACCTTGTGGACTTTGAAAACGCCATGTTCTTTGGACGATTCCCCTGCAACACCACATGTCATTTACTGGAGCCAACCTGGCAAATGAGAGACTTTTTGACCTATCTCCCACCATACATAAGCTCCATCTGTTTGTGTTTATTGTGGTTTTTTGGGTGGGGTGTCGAATGACAATGTCAAGATCAAGATGGTGTTTTGAATAAGAGAGATGTAAATACAGTAGATCCAGCCATGGTTTCAAGCAACAATTTGTTGTGATACTGGGCTCAAGAGTCAGTTTGAACATGAGCGTTTTATTGGAGAGTGTTGAAATTTCCTGGCTAAAAAAAGCAGAACTGACTCATAGATACATGATGATTTTAGTAATATTCAGAACTAGGAGATCATACAGTAGTTAATACTGGTACTGTACAATGAAAAAAATACTGTGCCAAGTTATTAATCTTTTTCCATTATATTCAGATATTTCAGATGTTATTAGTGGAGCTATCTACATGGTAGTATAATTGAAGGTACGTTATAACCTAATTTTGCATTTTAATAGACACATCTGACTTCCCCTCCTAGCAAAATCAGGAAGTTAAAATGTGCTGTGAGGCTATTCGTGTTCTGCAGAATAACACTCCAAAAAGCTGTCATTGAAACCTGTTCACCTATGCAGAACATTGATTCTAATCACACCGGTTGCCAATTTTTGTTTTTAAAATGCAGTCATGCTACCTTTGTATCTTCTCTACGCTTTATACCTATGGAAGCCTGTTTTGAGTCAGAGGTCTTGCCCTTTACACAGGAAGCCTGCAAGCTGAAGCGACAAGTGTCTGCAAGATGAAGCAATTCTCAAAGTTATAAATAGAGATGTCTACTTTCAGTACATTTATTATTGTGTTCACAGTGGCGAAGGAGAAAAGCTGAGCACAATTTCATTATACTGGTATCCTTTTTCTTAAAAGTGTGCAAATAATGGTCAGTTAATGTTAATAATAGTAAAAACAATGATAACAATACCTGGACTCAAAGGAACACAGAGGTATATTAAAGCTAATTCTGCTTAGTTTTGAACAGAGTTCAAGTTAGTTTTGGTTGCTAATAGCTAAGTTTGTTTAGCTAAGTGATCCACGTATAACCATGGGAGAGACATGTGGAGTCACTAACCATTAGAACTCAGATTTATATTGCATTTGAAAAATGAAGCATAAGAAGTCAAAAGATTGTGTCGTCCTTTTACAAAATAATAATGGCAGTTAAAGTGAACCAGTGACACAATGACATGTTGCCCCTTTTTAATAAGAATTGAATGAAGATGAGTGTTTTTAACTAATTCTATTTTTATTTTGAATTGACCTGGAGATCACCTGAGATTTTTGCTTCCTTATGAAAACTATGAAGAAAGCAGGACTTCTTTGCTGATATCAGAATATGTTGATGCAGCCATGAACGGTAAAAACACAGAAGCTTATTTCAATCGGCAGATGGAGACAACACTGTCAGATAAAAACATGGTCTCTTTGTGTCTCCATGTGTCCTGTGTGTAGAGGACAGGCTCCATTTTACAACTGAGTACAGAAAAAAATCTAATTGCACAGAAAACCTGTTTTTACTTAATATTATTGTGCTCAGGATGAATATAGACATCAGATCATCCCTGATTAATCATTTTGTTGAAACATCAATTACATTGTATGAGACATGGCCAAAATCATTACTATACATTACTTATATTACTAAAATATAAGCATAATACTAAGTAATTTTTGTCTCTCCTGCCCTCCCTCTAGTAAGCATAAAGGAGCATACAGGAACGTTTTCTCGTGAATTCTACGTCTACCACTGTCACACACTGGTAGGGTTTTTTGCACACTGCTTGTGCTGACTTTTATTTCTGTTGAGTGCGATTTATCTTATTGTTGCTGCTGTAGTTCTGTGTATAAGATTGTTGTTTCCTTAATGTCTTTGTATTGGTGTATACATACAAATGAGCATTTGTATACATACAAATAAGTATTTCATTGCCCTTGTGCATATGACAAATAAAGTGAACTGAATGATATTGCACATTTAAGCTTCTACATCTGTTGAATATTTTATTCAGGTTTTCAGTAAATTGTTTTAAATTGCTTTAAGAAAAAACACTTTCTGTAATCTGTTTAAGAATGGTTTTAAAGTCTGTTTAAGGGAAAGAATGGCAGGTTGTATTATTGATGATATATTTCATTATGATTTTTAAGATGCTGAAGTTCAAGAAGCAAAGCAATCATAACAGATGGACTGCTAAAATCAAACTCATAACACTGAACAATTAAAAAAAACCTCATTAAACATTAAACTGAAGGGGTGACTTGCTGAACCTCATTTCATGTAAATTATCAGGTTTTTATATTACACTTCATACTCTTTGAAACATAATAATTTAATCAAAACAAAAACAGACTTTAAATTATGTACATTTCTAGTTATTGGTTAAAATTATTCTTCTCAATCAGAATTCAATCCTTCTGCAGACACATACAACAGCTATGATCAGCAATAATTAACTTTGAGAACAATATTGTAGGTTGCTCTTATGTGGGAGCACAAAATCTGCAGCAATTCCAAAACATGTCTCTGCCTCAGGCATGTTTACTGTCACTGCGCTAAAAATCAGTGATAGTGACTGCATTCAGAAGTCATCCCAGATAAACACTGCACCACTAAGCATCTATAGTATATTGTTTTTGAGTTAGGATTAAAGGTATATTTTTTTTTAAAAAAAGGAATATTTGATCACTTTGTAATGGCTGTGCTTGGGTGTCTTGAAATTGTTGGTTTCCATAAAGGTCAAGAAGTCATCTTTCCGGTTTTGCATTGTAAAATTAAAGCAACAAAAAAAACAACAAACTCAACCTGCTCTTTATAGTAGAATCCATTCAAGTGAAGGGTAAAACTGCAATACATTATACAATGTGCATGATTATACATTTTGGTCGTCAGTTAAAAGCATCAAGTTTCGAAGATTAATTTGTTGGGAAGAATACCAATAGTAGCAGTGTCAAAAATGTATATACACTAGAATGGCAATATGCAAAGAATAAAGTTTTTTGGCATTGATTTTTTCATCAAAATGGTATCCCTGTTTCTCAAAATATTAAGAGTCAGACCTGTACACAAGACATTCTACAGATGATGTCAAAACTTATTTATAATCCTGACATGTTTCAACAAGAGATGTGTTAGTCATGAGTGCAAACCATAGACATCTCCTACACGGCAAAAAATGTAATTTATGGTTTTCCAAAAGAGAAACTGCAGACTGCAGGTGTCTGAATCACCACTAGAAACCAAAACTAATCCACAGGCTCCTGGTTTTTTCAAACTCAAATTCACACTTGCTGCCCTAAATCACCACTAGGATCTCCAAAAGAAGTAATCATGAATTGTGAAAACTTTAATCTGGGTAAGAATACTTTTTTGTATACTGCTCTAACCACAGTTTATTTGTTTTAATTTATTTACTTTGTGCAGATAACACCTCCTTCCACTTGTATTAATATTGCTTCTCCTCTAGATAGGCTAGGCTGTCTATTATGTGGAAAAATGAGTACAGTATATGAGAGAGGCTCTGAATAACAACAGGCCATTACAGAGCCAATCTGTACTGGAGCAACTTGTTGCTTACGAGTCCATTTCTAAAGTGAATCTCGTAGTTGCAAATGAAGAAAGCCAACTGTTTTTATACCTCAATAAAATCTGGTAGTTTTACACACTAATTAAAGTATCTTACATTCATGGCTTAAAATAAAAATTAAACATTGCAGAAGTGGCATTAAACCATTTTTTTCTGATTAATAGCATGACATCATAATAACAACGTTAACAGAAGGCGAAAGCTAAAAATAGAAAAGACGTCAACTTACTGGTACATATATGTCCAGAAAATGTGAGCAGCATTCCTAAGATATCTGCAGATGGTTCACAGATTCTGTACTGTGAAACAACAACAGCCTGCACAGTTTTAAACAGCTCTTGTAAACCCTTAGGTTTAGTACTTTATCTATGTTATTGCCCCTGAATCACAATATTGAAGAAAAACTGGTTTAATAATAGGAGCAGCTTAGCTCTTGTTCGTCTTATGGATTTATCACCATAAAATTGACTTTCTCTTTAACCCAGGTAGCCTTTTCAGTTTAGTTTGGTTTTCAAAATGTATCTACCACTGTATAATATATCCTTTATGAATGAATTCTGTCTTAGACAATCATAGATTCCCTTGGTTGCTTCAGAATATGGAAACATAGGCAAAGACAAAAATATTCATCCAATAACAATATGTGGGGGCAATGCATGACTACAAATTAATTGCCAAAAAAATCCATATTTGTTAAATGCCTCTAGTTTTGCTGAACATTTATGCAAATGCCAGTGAAGGAATGAGTCAGCTGACCAATTAAGCATAACATTAAAAGGGTACCACTGGTCTGTCATTTTTAGAACCAAAACTGAAAGAAAATATATTGTCAAATGATTATTTCCCCTACATGATGTTTCTTCTGATATGAGTGTGTCACATGAAACAGTGCCCTCCAAAAGTATGGGAAAAGTGAAATTCAAAATTGGAGTTTTGCTATGAACTCTAATAATCATTTCTCTTAAAGGAAAAAAAACTACAACTCCCAAGCGGTTTCTTTTTAAATAAAGTCAATTAAATGTTAACACTGATTGTGTGTAACTTCCCTCTTCCAAAGAAGCAACAGCACCAGGACAATAGGCTGACAGGTGTCTCTTGTTGGTCCAGTGCTTATTATTTGGTAATTATGCACTCACAAAAAACCTGCGGACTTCCTTTCAATCTTGCTTTCATTCCAATGTTTCAAAATCTTGCAAAATGAAAATCAAAGTGAAAACAAAGAACTTCCTATTAAAGAAAAACAGACGATTCTGAAGCCGAAAGAAAATAAAAAAATCATCAACAACTTTCAGAAGGCGGGGGTAAAGTTTGCAGAAGACTGAGAAAGCCGAATTGGAAAGGCCGCATCACAATATACGAGGCTTTCATCAGTACCTAGAACAGAAAAGCCAGACTGGAGTTTGCCCAGAGGTACAAAGATGAGTCGGGAGAGATTTAAAAACAAAGGTTTTTGGACAGATGAGACCGAGACCAAATTTGAATGATTTTAGCATTTGTTTATATAATCTGCAAAACGATAGAAATTAAGAAAGCAGGCTCTCAAAAGAACACCACCGCGTCCGTGAAGCATGGTGGAGGTACTGCTAATGTGATCACCTCTGTACTAACTCACTCGTCTTTCTTGATGATGTACAGTAACTAAAAGGCTGGCAGCAGCAGAATTAACTGTGAATATAATTGAACTGAACTAGAAGGTGCAATGCAGAAAAAGTCACATTCACTGTGAAGGTATTTATAGTAGTGTAGACCAAAGGATTCAACCACTCTTTGGAGGGGAACCCAATTTTGCACTCTTTGGTCTCTGCCATTATAGTTTTGAATGATGATTTCTCCCTGGTATGATATTTTCATTATACAGATCCAGTGAAATAAATGAAGCAAAGTCAAGTAAAATGCATTTAGATTTTGCATGACATTTTTAGAAACCAGACAAGAGCTAGTGACAAAAATCTGTCCTAGATATAGTGCCATTCAATGTTGTGCATACCCCTGCTGAAAAAGGAACACAAAAACATCAACTAATGGAATAAATAATGAAAACCAAAGGGTCTGTGGAGATGTTCATCCATTTTCCCTCTGCATTGTTAGAACCTCATAGTCACTTTAGGAATATTGTATTTCCTTCCAGAGAAGGGGTGTGAATAATTGTGACCATTGTGTTTTCTGGACATAAAATATTTTTTTATGGCAAATATGCTTTGCATTTTTATTTTGTTTTAATCGGGAAACAGTATCAACTATTTAAGCCTTTCTGTTATTTGCTGAAACAATCTGGAGGGCACTGAAATCTTTATATCGTACTGTGTTCCTAAACTGTTGCTTTATGTGACAAATATGACATTTGGGCAGTAAGTATTATTAAAGGTCCAAATCTACAAAAAAAGAAAAGTGGGTACAGCAACAACTGCTTGGGACCCCCAGAAACCTGTTCTCTTCTAGTGAGTAGTTTCATTTTACACCATTATGTGCTTACTTGATACTAGGTGGTGAATATGGATAGTAGATTAAAATGTGTGCATTCCAGTGGGCTGCAATTTACAATTGAAACCCATTTAACAACTAAAGTGACAATAAATAATGTAGAATTTAAAATAATGAATCCTAAACTATTGAAATCTAACCCTAAAATCCTAGTAATTTTCTAAAAACAAAGAAGTGAGCAAAATACATCGTGGAATTTCTTGTATGACTTGTATTTCTTGAGAGTCCCAGTTGTGCATACCCTCTGCTGTGGCCCTAATGTCACTTTAAAAAAGAACGGCCATGCCAGGCAGATTCAAAGAACTTCCCTAATAGGCTTTAGTTAAACTCCACTTTAGCTAACTACGACTTAACTTCAGTGGCTACATGGTTAAAATGGGTGAAATGGCCTCCTCTCATTTGTAACCTTTCTTTTTTGTTTGAATTTCGGGAAGAATTGTGGTAAAAATACAACATTGTGTCACAAAGCGTTCTTTCAGGACCCTCTGCAGACAACACAATCCAGGGGGGAGTGAAGAAAACACGGGGGAAAGGCATGCAAGGGGGCTGGAAGGAAAACAGGGGACGTGTCCATGGTGCGCTGGTGTTCGAGGGAGGTGTGGCCGAGGCAAACTGTCCAAGGGAGTCCGAGGCAAATCCATGAGTGAAACAAATGTCCAAGACCAGGTAATCCATCCTGACAGACAAACAGAGTTAAAAGCTGGAGCGGGATCCAGCGGAGGGTCGGGGGAATAAAGGGGGTAACAGGACCAGACACTTCCTAATCCCGGACTCAGTAGGTCAGGACCCCATGATGAAGCCTATGCCGTTGAGTCGCTCCTGGACTCGCAGGTAGGCGGGCTTCTGGAATGTCTGGCTTAAATAGCATGGGGGGCTGGAACCAGAGGCAGGTGTGGGAGATGAGTATAAAAGAAGGAAGGGCTGGAGCGACCTTAAGAGGAGGGGTTTACGATCATGACACATTGTCCAAACCAAATTCATTACAACAAATACATTTTGCGGTGCATTTTTACATGTGGGGTGGTGCGGTGGCTCTGTGGCTAAGGATCTGTGCTTGTGGCTGGAAGGTGGCCGGTTCGTATCCTGTGGCTGGCTGAGGAATACTACTTGATTGGGCCCCTGAGCAAGGCCCTTAACCCCAACTGCTACAGGGGTGCTGTATAGATGGCTGACCCTGCGCTCTGACTCCAAGCTTCTCTCCCCATCTGTGTGTCTCAAGGTGAGCAAGTTGTGGTATGTGAAAAGACAAATCCTTAATACAAGAAACTGTATATGGCCATTAAAGTTATCTTATTATGTGCCACACTATATATTCCTTATAATAACTGTTGCAAAAATGCAGTATTAAAATGCAATCAGTGAAGCCAGACGCCAGTTAGCGTTTTACTGTAGGCAAAAAGGCACTGCAATCCAAGAAGCAAGGCTTTTCCTGCTGGCCCAGAATACAGTGGTCTCAGTGACTCACAGGGAGGACCCTCAATGCTCTATTACTCTGCCAGATCAGCCAGCTCAGATATACCTGGAAAAAACCAATGGAAATGCCTCTTGTGATAAATCATCTAGCCTGGAAATCCTGGCTCAATGCCTCCGTTTATCCGTGATCATACTTTCAGTGTAATTTTGTAGTCCAAAATAAACCCAGTAACGGAACAGAAATGCAGGGCCTGCAGGAAATTTACAGGTAAATGAGTTTCTCTTCTAACTGATCTCTGTCTGTTCCAGAGTCCCCACGAGAAAGAAGGTGATGATTTCTCCCAGCTGTCCAGCAATGTGACACACATGGGATCTTCAGGGTCCTAACACAAGGGATTGAAAGGTGATGGGAAATTTGTGGTTGTGGTGGGAATTTGGGAATTACAACAGAATATTACACGAAACCTGATTACCTTTTGATATCACACTGGCCTCATAAACTTAATTATATATGGCCATCCACACTTCAGTATATAACCCTCCTTGTGAGAAGGTTTTTTTTATTTATGGTAAATCCTTTAAAATGATGAGGGTACAGTACTCCTCAAGTTCTACATACAGAAGGGTATTTTTAAACAGTCAAAGGGTTCAAAGAATTCTTGGTTAAGTGGGCTTTAACTATGTAAAAGTGAAACTGTTATGGTTTCCTGTAAAAATGCATGGCTCAGTGCCGAAACACAGTGGACATGGTTCTCCTGACTTTTGTACAACCTGCACATGATACTTGTGAAAAATCATTCTTGGAAGAGGGGGGGGTGGGTCACATACAGAAGCAGCACAGAAGTGCATTCTATTTGAATTCCACAAGCTGAGATAGGTGCTGATATTTGTCATATTAATTGTGCATCGCATTTGGGAGGGTAAGAACTAAATTTTTCTTTCCTAGTTATGAGAACCTACAGAAGAATCTACATTATACTGCCATCACCGTGCTTGACAGTACGGATGGTGACTGAATGATGCATTATTGTAGATTTGCTTCAGATGTCAAGCTTTGCCTTCAGAACAAAGAGCTTAATTTTGTCTTGATTGACCACAAAACCTGTGTTTGCAGTATCACTTATATGATTTGATATGGTTTTTGCATTGTGTTGCGCATTGGTGCGGCATGGCGGAAACTCAGGTTAGTTGGGAAGCTTTTGTTCTCAGATGAATGAGAAACCAGTAGTCTAGTACAGATGCCAAGCAGTCCAGCTAAGCTCAGGGAAGAAAAAAACTAATAAACAGTCAACCCCCTTTTTTGAAGTTGCGCCTTCCTTTTTGTGGACAGCAAGAAAAGTCACAATAATAAAATCAACATCTTTCACAGTAATTTACAGCAGCATGTTTAAGTCTAAGATATTATCCGCTTTGTGCTTTTTATACCCTATTACCTGAAGCCATTATGAAGGTGAAAAATGGTGAGCTTGTATCTTATAAAACACCAAGAAGAATATGAAACTTCTAAGTGGTACAGAGCAAATGAATTAAATATGATGAAGATAACTAAATCGGGTACCAGAGAAATAAAACACACATACAAGCATTTAAGACCTGACAAAGGGGATTCAAATTAATGCAAATTAAATGGCAACAAGACCGCAGCCTTCAAAGATCAGAATTTAATTGGCCTAGCGAGTATGGCAGCCATGTTTTATCTATTGTAACAAACATGCTTGTAATTTATTTCTTCTAATCTTCTATACGTTTTGCCAAGCCGTACGTTGTTAAGCTGCCACATCAGAGCGGAGGCTCAATATGGCAATTCAGGGCGTCTGTACATTTGTGTAACACAAACAGGGGCTATATGATGAATTGCTGTTTTTTGTGCCAGCAGCAGAAAAAGAAAAAAAAATGGTGGCTGAACTATTGGGCATTCTCTTTCCCATAAAGGAGTACATGTGCAAAGCCATTCTTGGGTCTTGGAAAGGTAAAGATAGATAGCATCTTTGGAATCCATATACAGATGCATGACTCATCCAAATATTTTCAGTGCCTACCTTTCCCTGACATTTATAAGAGCGCTGCTGAGCCGAAAGTGTTTACAGTAGTCGCTTCAGGAAGGGCCACCTGGGTTGTTTTAATTACTGTCACAGCCATCCTCAAAGCTCAGAAATGTGTTTTCATGTGCCTTTAGGTATTTTTATCTTCCGCTGACACCCCTGACTGCCCACACAGCTCACTGCACAGACCCCAAAACAGTCCCCCTGTATTGTGCACAGTCTGAATCACTGTTACAACGAGTCCCTTCCCAGTCCGGCTTGGCACCAGGAGCTGCAACGGCGTTGAATGGCATCAGCTGTGGCTGGAGCCAGGTGGCATCTTTCTGCTCCTCTATTTATAGTGCTTTATTCCCGTTAAGGCATACACACCAGGAGCTACAAGCTGCCCTGCCTTTGTTTTGCATCGCAGATCTGCTCCATGTTCTCCCCTCACACCACTACCCTATCTCCGGTCTAACCCGGAAGAGCAGATCGACTTGGGAGTTAAACCACTGCTGGCCCAGTGGGTTTGAATAAGCAGGAGTGTTTTAAGACCTGCTCACTGAAACCAAGAGGTATCGCTTAAGATGCTCGTGAGAGAATAACAGACTGCAAGACCGGAGTGAAGAGGCAGTTATCTATCAAGTGTCGGTACCTGGAGCTCCACAGCTGTGAAATAATAATGTGTCCTCAGTCCAGTGGAGGCAAAGATACCATTTCTTTCCAAATTAGTTTGAGACTTTTGCATTTTTATTTATGAACGTTTACTGTATATCTATTAAAATGTCAGCAAGGACTGGATAATTCAGGAAACGTGCAGTTACATGCAATTTTGAAAGCTACAAAGTTGAAACTGCAGTTAAGATTTTCTTGTGGAACGTACTGCAATTTAAAAAATGATATACGTACATGAGATCAATAGATATTCTCCTTAGAACAAAGGCTGCTCTGAGATTACCCTGTTTGGTCTAGCAAGAAGATGTCATATAAAAAACAAAAGAATGATGTTAAAGGTCCTAATTTTCTCTGTGAGCGAACTGCCCACTGGATAGAAAATTAATTAGATGGGCAATGTGCCGACAGTTAGCCTGGAAGGGAAATGGAGCCAAAAGACATTTAAATTGAAAAAGAACAGTACAGTATATGTTGGATTTCTCTCAAACACTATATGAGACTGATATGTTGTAAGGACTCTCAAGAATTGTACTACACATTGTTAACAAATATCATAAAGGAGCGAGTGGAAACGAAACCTGACTAATCAGCTTCTAAGACTGAAATACTCCCAGAATGTCTTATGGTGTCAGGATTCACCAAAGACACTTAAGTTTATAAATAGTGATTGATGTATATGTATATAATGATAAGAAAACAATGTCCATTTGAAATCCAAAGGATTTTCACCTTTTGCTGTATTTTGTAATTAAAGCTTTTGGACATGTGTGACAGAGAACAGTAGAAATTAAGTACTTGTAATCTGAGTCTGTTGTAATCTGATTTCCTGAGAAATCTGAATAATTGTCACAAACCAAAACAATTGGAACATGACATGTTTTTGACAGGATGTAAGCAGTAGGAATTTACTGTGGAAAAACACTGTAGTTAGCTCAGAAGCATTCTTGATCAAATAATTTGACTCAGAAAGAGAGAGCACCAAATAAAACTAAGTGAGATAAAAGTATCATGTTTAATTTGGTTTAGCAAGACTTTTGAAAACCTGGCAATGAGCATGTTTCGTGGAATAGTTTCTTTTGCCCTCTTCAGGTACTTGGCAAATTCTGTACGATAACATTTAGAGAAACAGAATATTTTGACACTTTCCTTGAAATATTGAAGGAGAGTTTATGGCTGTTTTCCAAGATGAGATGACTGTCTTTGTTTTTTTGTTTTCTACTTGCATTGCACACACAGTTTCTGTATTCATAACTGTCAGGCTCTCGGTACATTTTCCAGACCTTGCAATCCGCCAAATGAAAATGCTCTCAGGTTACTGCTTTGGGTATGGTGTTTCACAGAGGTCTTTGTGGTGTACAGAATTTCTGCCTGCAATATTACAATCTAACTTGTTTCATTAGTAATAAGCTGGTGAAGGGCATTTTGTACTTAAACAAATGAGCAGTAAACCGTATTTACAGGGAAAAGAAAACATCTTGTGGAGAAAAGGCTGAAGTTCACAGATTGCGGTTAATGTCACAAGTAAAACCCTAAACCTGACTAAAAATCCTACCATATATGTCTTCTCTGGCAGCCTGACTGTTTACACTGAAACACTGAATGGAAACGTATCACCTAGAGCTGTGACCTACCATCCCTAAAGCCACAGTCTTTTACTTGGTTTGGTAACCTGAGCAGGAGAAACTTGTTCCAATTTTACACTGAAGAGGCTGCCTTGCCTTATTAGACTTTGTTTTACTTGACCATGATAAGTTCCATCCTCATTAAACTATTGCTTGTAATTGAGGTTTTTCTTTGTATCTCAGACCTATCATACGTGGGTGCTGTTGCCATGGCAATGTGGAAGCACTCTTTGGGCTGCTTGTGAGCAGAAAAGGCTGCCATATCCCAAGGTGGGTAACTAATGCAGTGTAGCAGTATTAACTGCATCTGCCTTTTTTTAACCAAATCTTGAAGTATCAAGAAACATTATTTGTTTCACTTCGCAAAGTGAAAAGTTCCAATTCAAAAGCTGTTTTGTTTTTTTAAGATTACATGTTCTAACTTAATGAATTAAGTACTTCTTCCGCACGGAACCACTACTCCCTTGTAAAATTCTAAAGGGCTAAAATACTGTGGGCATGTAAACTCAATGAACTTTTCTTTTGACTTCATGCATTGTTTTAGTGGGGCTTGGTCTTTTTTGTAATGTATGTGTCATTACAAAGGCTCCAGTACGGTATCTGGAGTTTGGAGTTTGACCTCTGAACATACAGTAAAGAAACCTAATTTAGAATTGACAGAATAAACATTTCTGTATGTCTTTGTGTTATTAGTTAATAATTTTGAGATTCATTATTTTTCATCCTGTTGTTATGGATTACAGACTTCTGCAAAGAGAATTTTATATGTGGTTTACATACACAATACTGGTTAAAGCCACCGTAGATATCCCCGAGGACAGACATGTGGGTTTAATTGTAATGAAATACTGTATGCTAATAGCATGTACTGTAAAGGCAGGACTGGATATAGAAGGACACACAAATGTAATTTCTTTGTATTAAATTAGTACTTAAAACCGTTAGACATTAAAACGGCTCTATTCTTCCATAACAAAGTAACATTGTGCCATGGCAGCTGTAAATATTGATGTTGACTTTGTGTATGACAGCACACTGCAATAGAATGTGGCCCAGTATTGAACTTGTTGGATATGAGCCCTTCCATTAATTTAGCTATTTTAGCCTACATTCATCTCATTGCAATTCAAAAGCAGCTGTCTACAGAGCCTGCACGCGTGGGTGTTTTGTCTACTGACTTTCATCGACGGTAAATCTAAAATGTATAAGAGACAGGTCTGGTTTAATGTAATTGTATGTCTACCCCCCATTGCTGAATATGTTATATGTTATCCCTGTATATCATGCTTGACATTAATCATAGTTGAGACTGTCATTGCTACGAGGGAAGCAAATGAACTGCAAACCTCTGTCTTGGAAAAAAAAGGAGAATGTGTATTTTATGTTATTCCTTGTTCTAATTTATTATTCTTAAAACTGCCTTTTAAAGACATGGGGAAGGTAGGGCTAAGTCCTGGAGAGGATGTAAGAAGAAGACATTATTATGTAAAGGAACAAGTAATAAGTTTATTCCATGCTGAAAAAAAGAAGAAAGAAAACACAAATGTTTTGGCTGTGGAGCCTTCTTCGGGTGTGAGAAAGACAGGGCAGTGGGCAAAGGTAATGTAGTGGGTAATGTAACCTCTTGGTAAAAAAGCTTATTGAATGAGAATGCATTCAGTGTGAGAACCAATTCTGCTACCCACCTGAACTACTACAGCCTACACCAAATATTTTTCTAGATCTCTTCGTCATACCTTTTCTTCCTCCCTGGGCCACTTGCCCGCTTCTCTCAATAAACCAGCATTCCGTCTCTTCACAGCTACCTGATTCAAGACCAGGCTTTCTAACCACCTTCTATTCCTTTACAGATGTCGTCGACAGAATATCATCCCTAAAGGATTTCACCTGAAATTTAATAGCTTTTCTTTTGACTCTGATACCACCCAGAGTAACACTCAGAGACTTCTAAAACAATTTTTCTAGGAAACTAATGCTTTCTACCATTTTCTCCCTCAAAAAACAGATTATCCTTTCTGACAACAACATCAAAGAGGCTAAGGAATTTCTACGGCAGACAGCTCCACATCATCTTCCCTTTATAACTAACCTCATTAGATCTCTCAGCTCTAAACTCTACCAGTTTCTCACTACAGAGAAGGACAAAAAAACCATCAACACCCCAAACACCTTCACCAATCCTAAGCTTGTTGTCACTATACCTTCTGACCTTTCCCTTTCACAGGATGAGCGATCCCTCCTCAGCAAAGGCCTCAGTTTTGTACCAGTTCCCAGGAAGCTGGACATCCCCCAGACCAATGTTGACCTTAACCGCTTTTACCGCAGGATCTGTCTCAGAGCACATTTTGCTGACGATTCACAGGCAGCTGACAACAGCTCACACCTGAAGAAGGCTCCATGGCCGAAACGTTGTGTTTTCTTTCTTCTTTTTTTCAGCATGGAATAAACCTATTACTTGTTCCTTTGCAGCCTACGCAAGCTGACGCTGCTCCCCACCTGACATTATTATGTTTTACAAAAAGGGTTACAAAAAGAAAATAGTTTGAAAAAACAGAAACATGGAAATGAAATCTGACACTAGTTTATGACAGTAAAAAACAGCATTTTTAAATCACTTATAATGTTCAGTCATACCTGAAATTCAGATGAATAAAATAAGATTTGATGAAAATCACTAAACATGAAAGTAATAGTCCAGAGAATGAAAGTAGTCAAATATCTTTAAAAACGTATGGTTACTTCCTAAAGAAAATGTTAAGGAACACCACAAATGGTTATAAAACGTTATTGAAAGTGACTCCGTTATCTATTGTAATAGTTAGGACTATATTGAAATGTAAGGACTAAAATTCACATTTTGCATCATTCTGTTGAAATAATATTGTTTTATTGCATAGGCACAGCACAGAGCAGCTGTTAGAGCTCCAGACTCCTGACTGGAAGACTGAGTCTGGTCTGCCGTGTCCTTGAGTAAAATAATTTAATCCCTGTTGCTCCAGTCCACCCAGCTGTAAAAATGGGTATCAGCTTTGCTCAGAGTAACTTTCCAAAGGACCAGCATCCTATCCAGAGGGGAGTGGTGTACTCTCAGACTACTTTGCACTACAAAAACCAGGTGGAGCTCCAGACCTGATGAGTCACTGTTTTGAGGTCCGCCAGAACATGCCAGCTCTAAATGAGAAAATTACTGATCGAGTGCTTTTAAACCAGCACTTTAAAGAAGTAAAGATAAAGTCACTTTTGTACATTATTTAGAAAAAAATATCATTCACTTTTTCAATATTTGTAATACTCATTACATACTACAGACTTATGCCAAAAGCTGACCACATAGACAGAGTGGACAGCAGGGAAATTAATCAGTGCAGTAGGGGATGATGGGGATTTTCGTTCACTGTTTGTTTTCTTCCTGGGTGGTGGGTACAAGAGCTAACAGGACAAACAACCCAAAGCCTTAGAGAAAGCTGGTTTTCCACTGTAAAGCTAAAACTTTGACTTTATTAAAATTTTCCAAAGAGGATGACTAATACAATTATCTGACAAGTAATGTTTTTTTTGTGATAATGAAGAAATTACCTAAAAACTGAAAATGGAGTAATTTTTAATAATGGCAACGTTTGTTTCTGAAAAACTTGTCATATAAGGTTACTTTTTTAATTACTTAAAAAGTTTAATGAAGTGTGTCCAAGACCCATTTATAAGTTGCTTTAAGCATATTGCAGACATGCAATATATATATATAGTTTTCAGTTGTTTCTTTTTATATTTGTATATTTTTAAATTAATTTTACAGTGGGGTTTTTGTAATTCTTTGTTTTTTTCCCTTTTAGTCGCTATAACATCTTTGATATTGAAATAAAATCTCTTTTCTAATCACTCCTTTTTTCACACTGAACTACCACTGTTTATAATGTACAGTATGTGAAAAACTGAAACCTGTCTTTTAATTTACAACTTCTTTTGTCTTTTTCTTTTTTACAGTGTCAACTGCAACAGGAACATCAAATACAAAGATGGAAGGTTAATCTGCAATACCACTTTTGTACTGGTAATGCGAAGTTGTTTTGGCACATTCATGAGCCATTCAAACATTTTTCGGATAGTTGTTTCTTTTTATATTTGTATATTTTTAAATTAATTTTACAGTGGGGTTTTTGTAATTCTTTGTTTTTTTCCCTTTTAGTCGCTATAACATCTTTGATATTGAAATAAAATCTCTTTTCTAATCACTCCTTTTTTCACACTGAACTACCACTGTTTATAATGTACAGTATGTGAAAAACTGAAACCTGTCTTTTAATTTACAACTTCTTTTGTCTTTTTCTTTTTTACAGTGTCAACTGCAACAGGAACATCAAATACAAAGATGGAAGGTTAATCTGCAATACCACTTTTGTACTGGTAATGCGAAGTTGTTTTGGCACATTCATGAGCCATTCAAACATTTTTCGGATATTCAGATACATTTCCTTTATTTCCAAGGAAATGTATCTGTATATCTTGTGTTTTCAGGAACTAAGATGAAAATTAAAGAAATGTATCGGGTTTTATGAGAAGCCTCTGGATCAGACTATGGCTGTGTTCCTCTTTCCCTACAGACAGCTGAGACTGAACAGAGAATGTCCGTGCCAGAAAATTAGGCCAATACATTGCTTTAACCACAGCAGGACTCCTTAAAAGGTGCGGTAGGATGACACAAGGAGTTCTGAAGGCATCTTTTTGTAAAAGAAGGTTTGTAGGCAGTGGAAACTGGTTATCCACTCAAGAAAAGTAACTAGCACAACAGTGGTTGTTTACACAAAGCACGTTCCCTACAGCAGTAGTGTATTATTGGGGCTACAAAGAGTTTCAGAATTGTTCAGTCTTTCCTCTCCATTACCTCTCAGTTATTTCATCAAATCAGTAGTTCCCTTAATTCAAATATAACAGAGTTTGGAAGGAAACTGCTGCCATACAACATGTGAAACGTTGAATTTAATGCAGGCATTTATTGCAGAAAAAAACTTTATTTAAAATTGTTTGATAATTATGTGATGATGTAGTATATTCCTCAGTATTTCCATATCTGGGTCATTTACTATTCTTCACACTTTACAGTGGTAGTAGATAGGGGAATATTGAACTGAGTGTTGGCACAGTCGTACCAATAGTGTCAAACTAAACCCATGATAGAGTGCTGTTTGGTAAGTAAGAAATTTGGTAGATTTGGCGCTAACTTGATTGACAGAGTGAATGACAGCCTGTCCCTGAGGATAAGAGAGTGTCAAAATCCAAAATCCAAACACCAAACTCTCCTGCCCACACACTTGCACACACACGCATCAAAGGAAGGAGGGATATGAAATGATGGATGCTAGGAAAAGGGCACTTGTTATTCATAATGCTACTCACCTGGGGGCTGTAGGGGTTGTCTTTAGCTCTCAAACCTAAAGGCCAGATTCTGGAAAAAAATATTTGAACCTTGCTTAAAAGAGCTTGCTGTTCCGTAATTTTAGGAAACCCTGATTTCTTGTATAGGAATCCGTATGCAAAAAAAATTCTGTCTTGATTAGTGGATGCTTTTTTTGAGTACAGAGATAGATTCCTTTTCGCTTCGGGAGCATCCAGATTTCTAGGAAAAAAGACTTAGCTCTCTGTTGTATTCTGTCTTGCTTAGGACCTAGGTTTATCTATCTGCGGGGCCTGTTTAGTACTTAGTACAGGGATAGCAGTCTGGGTTTTTCTGGTTGGTCAGGACATCGGCCTCTGTGATGCCAACTCTCCTGAACACCCCGGACAGAGAGAGGGAGGGACAGGAAGAGAGTGAGACAAGGGGAGGATTTGTTTTATGTTGTATGTTTTATGTTGTGTTTCCTACTGTTTAAGTTTTAATAAATAATTGTTTATCCCAGTTTACCTCTGATTTATTACTCTTTTTCCAGAGCTATGCCAGAGAACAAAAAAACTCAGGTGCCTCTAAAAGCTTTGAAATATTCTTGGTATTTCTTTAACGATTTGTGGGTTATGATTAGTTGTTTTAATTATTGATTTCCCTGCTTGATATTCTCTAATTTCTTAACTTCCCTATTTGGTAACTAAATATATATAATTATATGCCCCCAAAAGTGATCAAAATCCTATATGTTGTTACATATTATTTTTGAAGTACTGTATATATATGTATATATTACCATCTGTATACATACATTTTTTGATGAATACATATTTGCCCTTTTAAAAGTAGATTTGCTCAGGCCTCACTTAGGCAGAATTTGGCTTAGAATCCTAAAACCAAAATCCAGAAATACATTTTTTAGGAAGCCCTTAAGCACATATTAATAAATATTAATTGGGCTCTATATTAAAGCTGAAAAACTTCAGTAAAAATAAAAAAACCTTTACACTTTAAATAAAGTGAATAATAATTTGGTTACTTGAGATTATTTCATTTTACAAAATGCAGACCGGGAATAAAGACGACCACACCGAAGACAGACTTCAGGTCACAGGATTTGCTAATTGTAATACTCCTTCTCCTGTCCATGATAAGAATTTTACAAAACATAATGAAAAGATATTGCTGCTTTGGAATCAGTACAAAGAGGAGAAATCAGATGCATTCTGGGATATTAATGTCCTACATGTCAGGGGGGCCGCTCCTGACTCCCATGTAGTGCATAGTAAAGACCCCATCTGTGGCTGTATAATCCAGAAATGACTGGAGAAGGACAACATGGAAGACACGACGAGGAATGGATGGGATGACGAACAGGGGACGGTGTAGACAGTGATCCGGTGCTCAGGGGGAATCGAGAGTGAACTAGTCCAGGAGGAAGTCCAATAGGGGAAAATCAGGCGCAGTCCGGGGTCCGGGTACCAGGAGATCCATACAAACGAACACGGGGGAAAAGGAATCCAGGAACATAGAAGGTTAAAACCATAATGGAGCCAGGCGCTCCGAGCTCCGTCTCAGTCAGGACACCGTGATGAAGCCTGTGCTCTCGGGTTTCTCCTGAGCCTGGTGATAGACGAGCTTTCGGGCGTCCGTCTTCCAAAGCTGAGCACTGAACACTGGAATCGCAAGACTTAAATAATAAGAGGTGGAACATGGGACATGTGCGCGTAATGACAAAAATACAAGGTGGGAGAGCCCTCGAAAGGGGGGATGATGATCGTGACACTACAAGTACAGGTTGAATGAACTAAACATTTTTATTCTTAGATAAGACTGTAAGGGGACCTGACACTACTATTCCAAATCCTCAAAGGCATGGACAGAGTCAACACGTCAAATTGCTTCAGAACGAGCAGTGAAACTCAAACCAGAGAACATATGTGGAAAGTACATGGAAGAGCATTTAAAACTGAGAACTAGAGGCACATGTTTACCCAAAGGCTTGGGAGAGTAAGGAACAAGCCATGTGGTTGAAGCCGATCCTTTGACTTCCTTCAGAAAACAACTGGATGAAATCTTTGGATCAATAAGCTACAGTATGAGCTACCAATTGAACCTGATGGGCTGAATGACCCCCTCTTGTTTGTAACCTTTCCTGTGTTCCTGCTACTATGGGAACCTAGCACATTTAGTTCCAGAAACTGGAAACAACCAGTGGGAACACCCCGAGAATAATGACACAAAGAAACTTCAGAAACGCCAGCCTTCCAAAGCCAGAAACCAGAGGCTGGTTAGAAAGAAACACACTGCTGCCCTGCAGCTGTTTTTTTAGATACTAATAACCAGCTTTGTACCAGCTGCAATCTTTATTATATATAAACGTACAGGCTGTGCAGAATAATAGTGCAGAAAAATCCAGGCAAGTACTGTAGATTGTGCCTGTTCAGATCAAAGGCGAAAACACTATGACAAAAAAGGAGAAGTTCTTTTCCCCATCAGTGTCCTGGAGTTATTTTTAAAGAAGAGATGGTTATCTGTTCAGGCGAACAGATATATTACTTATCCATGGATTACAGATGCTTCTAAACTTTAGAAAGCACTTTCTGACTAGCGTAAAGGTCGATTAATACTAGTATGGAAAGCCAGATAACTCAAATTACAAATGTATTGTTCATTTTCCAACAACTTTTATCAAGTCGCCAAATCTTTTCTGAACATGGAAACACAACTGACAATTGTTTTTGATCAGTGATGATAGCGAGGTGGTGGTGGTGGGATGGTGTGGTGCTTAACATTCACTGCTCTTGCAGCTTGGGTTTGATTCAGGACTGGGACACTTTCTGTGTGGAGTTTGCATGTTCCCCACATGTTTTCACAAGGTGCTCTGGTTTCCTCTCACCTCCCATAGCAGACTGGCATTTGAGGTGTAAATGGTGTGTCTGACGTTTCCCTGTGTGTACAGTATGTGTGCAGAAATGATGCATCATCCCCTAACCATGTGAACAGTAGTTCCCTGCTGGAACCTTTGCTTTAACAAGAACTGACAGCCTTCTGTTAATGATGGATAATTGTTAAGAAAAGTGATTAAATATGAGTTGTTTTACCACGCCAGAGTCATGTATGTATTTTGTTTTTAGAATAAGTCAGCTTATTGGAAATCACCAGTTATTTCCGGTTTTATACCGACCCAATGCAGAATCATTATTTGGTAATGAATGATCAAGTTTTCTTCCTAAACTAGAGAGTGAAGAAAATGAGGGCCGCTGCTTTGAAAGGACTCCCGCATTCTCCACCTACTGTATTATACAGATTCAATCTTTGACACTGCGATCTCCACAGTGACTCACAGGAGGGTGAGCATGACTGGTGGACTGAAGAATCTCTCCCTGGCATTTCTGCAAGCTCTCAGGTCCCAGGAGGCACTGTTGAAACAATAAGCTAGAAACAAAAACAGAACACTAGCCCATCCAATGTTTGGCCAGTTGTGCAACACAACTTGGGAAATCCTGGTTATAGCTTGGAAATGGCACAGCTCAGACTTGAAGCAGAAATGTCGGGGCTACGAGGCTCAGCCAACTCTCCTAGGAGATTCACGACCGTGCAGTTTTTTTTAAAAATAACATATTATACAACGCTAAAAGCATCGGGGACAGAATAACAGAGTGCAACAAGAGCTTGGGAAGGATAAAAAGTTTTCCCGAGTGGGATGAAACAAATAGAAACATAAAGAGAAATAAACACAGTCAATCAATTTTGTTGCTGCCCAGCGAATGAGAAGAAATAGGGAGCATGCCAAGCCGAATGCAAATAAACCTGAAACCTGATTTGCATACACTGTTCATGGCTAGCAAAGAAAAAAAAGAGAAGAAAGTAAAGAACTCTGCTGCACCATCTGACATGCAGTGAAGTATAAGAGTGAACAGAGCTTGTTTTGATTGCTATGCTTATTTTTAAAGTTGTTTTAAATAAAACATTTGTTAATACTGAAAAAAGCAACATGTAAAGAAAACATGTGAAATGGTTTAGCTAAAGTTAAACAAAGCTGTTTTATGAGTCATAGCACAGGTTTCGTGCTTTATTGTATGTAGGTGCATTTAATGCATCTTACAGGGTTGCATTTACAATATGTGTTTTTTCACAAGAAAAGTTGCAAAGGAGTTTCTAGTGGAAAGCTCAGAAGAATCAAGAAAGTTGATGACATGAGGTCAAACTGAGGATGACAACAACCTTGTATAAATGACTGAAACTTACAGCTTATGAGATTCCAAAATGTACAAACTTTCCATTCTGTTAGCACTATGCCAAACATTTTAAAGAAAGCTGGTCACTGATTTCATTCCAAAGCTTTTACCTCTCGAGCTATCGTAAGCAAAAGATATATGCAGAAGCAAATTAAAACTTGAAACTTGAAAACCAGCGTATGAACTTAAGATTCAGTATAGAGCATCATTGATATGGGGAAGGCAAAGTCAAAAGTAAGTTTTGCTTTACAGTTATTTGTCATCATTGAGATTAATATGAATAATATGGACATTATTATTTATAGTTTGTTTCTGGGAAATTTAAAACATACATTTAACCATTTTAGAACAAAAACGCACTCATTTCGGGTGTCCGTAAGTATTGAGACACTTTCAATTTAATTTTCAGACTGTGAAAGTCAGTGTTTGGTTGCATATCACTTTTTGGAAATAACAGCATGAAGCCTGAGACCCATTGAGCTTACGCAGCGTTTTGTGTTAACATCTGAGTTGCTTTGCTGAGCCTTTGCTGCAACCACTTTGAATTCTTGCCAGTTTTTAAGGTTCTGCTTTTTTTTCTTCACCATATAAAATGCATACTGAAATGGATAGGATATATTCTATCCTATATAAGGAGATTAACTTGGCCAATCTATTTTTGTTTACGTTTTTTGCTGGTGAACTTGCTTGCGTTGGCTGTGTGTTTTGGGTCAGTGTAATGCTGCACAGTGAAGCACTGCCCAAAACTTATGGAATCATCCTCTTTTACATAAGAAGACAATGTTTCTAAAAAGTTTAGCTAATTAATAATATTAAGTCTAAACTGTGCCCCCTGAGAGCACTTAGACTAGGAAATCTAAAGTGGGGTTTTCACTTTGAAGTCTAATAAAGATAATTAGGCAGTTGTCAAGCTGAAAGAAAATAAAAACCCATTGTGAACCACATCTCAGAAATTGGGCATACCAAAATCAACAATTTGAAATGTACTGAAGAGGAAAGGAGCCGCGGGTGTAATTCAGAATCAGCCACATGTGACCAACCTGCATTTGATACAGAAAAAATGATCACACTGTCAAGGGAATACTTGAAACAACTGTCGGGGAAATTGACAACCTCCAGAGTGCAGAAGTGAGGGTATCAAAATCCATAGTTTGCAGTACAGACGGCAGAACTACAAAGAGTGCATCACACGATGGAAACTTTCTACAGCACAGAAATTGTACAGAAATGTCAATTAGAATTGGCTCTGAAGTAAAAAGATGAGCCAGTAGAATTCTGGAACAAACGTTTATGGTCAGATAACACCAAGATAAACCTTTATTGAGGCAAAGGAAAGGTTTAGTGTGGAGAATGAAGGTAACTGTGGGGGCTCCAAAGACTTCCATCTCATCTGTGAAGCATATGTTAGGCATAGTTGCCTCTAGAACTGTTCAATTCATCTCTCTGGAAGAATGATGGCAGAAGCAGACTTAATTATAAATTTTACAGACACCTTTTATCTGCTTATGTATTTTAAAAAATGCTTCCATAATTATTAATTGGCTCTTCACCATGAAGCATGACAATGGCCCAAAACCTAGTCAGTACAATCAAGGAGTTCATCAAGAGAAAAAAATGGAAAACATGGAAATGACCATTTATCCAATAATCCAATAATGATTTCAGTTTTCCTACCTTTTTGAAAAGTCAGAATCAGTTTTGTTTTATGTCTTTTAATGACATTGATGTAATTTTACATATGCTGAGCATTCAAGTTAAGCTCAAAGCTACGTTCTAAATCTATTTTAGCTCTGGGGATAGATTTAATGCTCAGGACAGGATTAAATGTCTATGAAAATACCTAATACTTATTACTTGCTTGCTTTATTCCTTCTTTACATAATTTAATACACTTCTGTACTTCTAAGCAGGGTAGAGTATGAAGCACATATTGTGCTTCAAGTTTTACAGCTACGCAAATCAGACTCAAACCCAAGTCATCCGAAGAGTGAGCTAATTGAAGTGGAGATCTCACAGGCAAAGGTCCCATCATGTAACATAATTCTAGTAGAACCTTAAACAATATTGCTTTGCAATGTGGAATATGAGAAAAAAGGCCACCCAGAAACTGACACAAAAGCAAATGTTATTTATTTTTATATACTGCACCTCTGTATTTAACTTTTAAGGTTAGTGTTAGGATAGGTTGTTAGACGTTGTTTTTCATTATTTTAAAAATGTTAATTATTTGCACTTCGATCTCTGATCAGCTCTTTCTTATTCTCCCTTTATTTTTCTGAATGGTTTGTTTTCATATTCAGTTTTTGGTGAGCAATATTTTTGTTTTCTTTCAGAAAGTCAAATTCCCAAGTTTAAGATCCAGTATTTCCAACAGACTAATATGTAATCAGATGTTTTGGCAGGATTTGTGCACGCACATGAACTTTCAGCTGCAGAAATTACTTTTATTTTGGTACAGGTGTCATCTGTGACTTGGGTTGCTTTACGTCCTCTCTGTGATATGTAGCAGTAAGTTTCCTAGTTGTATATTTCTTTCTCTACCCTGACCTGCTGCATGTTTCTGTATTATTTTTTGTATTATGCTCCGTTATTTAGCTTTTGTAAATCAATGAGCTTTGATATTATGTGCATAGTTTCTCTGTCCAATATTAGACATGTTATACTGCTCTACTGTTGGCACTTTACTGTGGGCAGGGATGTACCTTTACTTTTGGTGACTATCTTTCTCTCTTATCTTATATGATAGATGGGAACAAAATGACAAAAAATGCAGAAACGCCTACAGCACTCCACAGCAGAGGAATGTAAAACTCAGTATTTACCATTCTTCTGTAGAAGCAAGTATTGAAAGGACCAGAAATAAGTAATATTCAGGTGACCCGTCTACCTTCAACACAGTGCCATTTCATTGGCTCAACTATCCAGGATGTTACGTTACTTTCCCCTTGATGTCTGATACCTGATCCTAGACTGAACTTGAATACACAGTTTATTATTTGCCTTATTCTAGGCTTTGAATTTCTAACAAAGTACCTTGATTTTAAAGTAAAGAGAAGTAGCAAATAGTTGCTTCTAAACTAATAGGGTATATATATAATATTTTGCATACTTCATCCTTGTTACTTCTGTGAAATATTATGTTTTAACATTTTGGTTGTAAGTTTGAAGGATTCCCCTACTTGAAAACATCAGAAGTCATCACAGTGTCCAAAGTCTACTTTTTTACCAATGGTGTATATAATGCTTTTAAAATCTACTTTATTGGAGACAGGCTCATGAACTGAATCGGAAACATTATTTCTTTCCCTTTTAGTTCCCCACTTTCACTGCACCGCAGTGCAAGAACATTTACCAGGACAGGAATGAACGTCTTTATGTGGAAAGAAAGAAGCGTAGCCAAAAAGAAATGATGTATCGTGATTTACATAAGACAGGAAAGCACTCAGAGAAGCTAGTGCAGTATGCACAATTGGAACAAGCAGAATCTTTTTGCTCACATAAGAGAACGAAAGAGTGTCTGCAAAATAGCAGACAGAATCTGTTTACGTTAGTATCCGAACAGTGTGACAAAATGCAGTCTTTCAGCGATACTCCCTGCATTTTATTTTTTAAATTAAATTCATGCAAGACAAATGGTGTTAAATACTGTGCGTTGGAAAAGGGAAGTCTTTGAAGTATGTTAACAGTTTATGGCTCTTCTACAGTATAACATGAATATAAATATTATACAATATCATCCTAATGTCATCACGGGTTGACTAAGTTCAGAAAATAGATGCTCCTTTGAGGTGTTGAGCTGTGGTAGTCATTTCTAAGTTTAATATGATAGGATGCAGTGCAGAAGAGTTTAGGGAATGAAACTCAGGAGGTCCTGTGTTATGAAGATGAAGAAAATCTTAATTTCTTCATTAGGCTGGGTACTTAAAAAAAACAATGAATAAAGGTCAAATGTGGCCCACTGTATAAATTGATAATATGCAATTGCTATGCCCCCCAAAAGTTTGTCTGGAGTTTAGTTCCTTCAAAAAACGAGTTATTTACTTATAGAGACTAATACATTCTTTTGTAACCTTTAAAAACAACTACATTCGGTAATATTGCAGGAAACTCGCAAACTCCAAAAGATTCAATGCAAGAAAAAATGCAATTTAATATTTATTTATTAACCATTATGAGCTTTTCAGTTTGGCATGGCTATGTTCCATATACAACTAAATCACACACATAACATGCATTAAAACATTCGTTATTACTCATGATAACTTGGTCGCATGTAGACACCTCGCTACTTGGACATGTGATCATATATAGGAACCGGGACTCCATCTTGTGGTCGGCATAAGTAAAACACAAGAAAAAGAAGAAAAAAAAGAAACTCCAGGACTTTGTAGCACCATTAGAGTAAAGCAGTATTTGTCCTTACCAGGATGCAATCTACACACATTTTCATGCCCCATTTCCTTTTCTCTCATAGTACATTGTTAACTTTATAAATGTCCCTCAGTCCGCCCCAGGCTGTGAAAATAATGGTACAATTTAAGTACAGGGAGAACACTTCTTTTACTAAAATTCTGGTGTTTTGGTTTATTTGGGCTCATCTTCCAAATACCACTATACACCCAACACTAACGGACATAGTAAAATGTACAAACATCTATTTCTCACAGTTATTTATAATTTTTAGAAATCATACGGTTCTCATAAATTTTGAAGAGTAAATACACCGCAGTAAGGTGCTGCTTGACAAAATCTCTCGGATTGAAATTATTTTCTTTCAAATTTGAAAGTAAGACTAGGTTTCTGTGTAGTCTTCACACTATTCACACAATTGCTTTGTATATAGTGACATCAGAGTGAGCTTCCATTGATATCTTCTACTGCCAGTTTCCGCTAACAAGTCAGGAGAATAAAAAGGGAGACATTTTTGTCAACATTAACCTGTTTTGAGGGCTGAACCTGAATCTTCTGTTTACAACTGCTGTTCTGTTTACAACGGCTGTGCAATCTATGGAAGTGAATTTGCAAGTGATCTATAATTCTGTAATATATATCTACACTTGTGTAATATGCTTGTGGATTGTTCAATATATCTATACTGTGCAATACATCTTCTTTGGGCACTGTATATTCTGGTTTATTTTGGTATGTTCTGTATTATTACGTTGTACTGTGCTGTGTTGATTGTGCCTGGCTGCTGTTGCACTGCGATTCCCCTCACGGGATTAATAAAGTATGTATCTATCTAGTTTTGTCCTTTGCTGTTTTTAGTTTTCACAATTACGGCAAGCAAGAGTTGTAGTCAGATAAAAAATAAACTTCTGTGACACTTTTTGAACACTATTTATATGTAATAGAGTTAAGAAAGTGTCATACATTAACCATTAAGACCTTGTAGAGCGCCTTAGTGAAGAAACTGTAAAGGGTGTCTTACCCAAATATGGCAATAAGCAGGGCCAACAGAAATATGTGTAGACACACTTTATTGTTCATCAGTCATTTGAGGAGCAGCTGTGTCTCTTCATTTGCTGCATGTCAGAGAGAACAAGCACTCTCAGGGGCAGGCTGTCTTTGTACTTATCAAGTTCAGGCCAAAACCTCCATGGTTATCCCAGTGTGAAGAGTGAAACAAGGTTAAAACAAAGCAGTGCTAAGTGATTGCAACGATCTTAAACAGAAGCACTATCTTTTCATCAAAGACACTCAATTTGTTTTGATGGTAAACATTAGAAAACTGCAGAGTAACATACAAAAATCTGTGCTACACAACATAGATACTTTTTCATCTTGTGTACTACTCGTCAATCAGCTTATCTATTACTCATTAAAGACTGTTTACACTACACTTTCCCAACTCTGGACTTCAGGGTTCAGAATCCCCCGTTTTTCTGATTCTCTTTAAAACATCAGCAGCTGAACGCTTTGGAGAAGAGATTTAGTGGTCCAGTCAAGCCTTGATTGAATCAATGTACCCCTTATAACTGTTTATAATTCAAGAACACATAGAACAGTTGCTGGATTCCGGACTCCGAGAGATGATTTGGGGAGTCTGCAGTTTACACCAGGTAAAGGAAGGTACTGAACACCAGAACATAAAAAAGGTTATAAAAGAGTGAAGGCCTTAAGCCCAGCTACTTGCAACTAGCAACCCACTGAAGCTAAGCAGGTATGAGCCTGGTCAGTACAGAGCTGAGAGACCTCCTAGGGAAAAACTAAGGTTGCTGCTAGAAGAGGTACTAGTGTGGCCAGTAGTGGGTGCTCACCCTGTGGTCTATGTAGGTCCTAATGCCCCAGTATAGTGACGGGACACTATGCTGTAAAATGGTGCTGTCCTTCAGATGAAATATAAAACTAGGGTCCTGACTGTGGTCATTAACAATCCCAGGGAGTTTCTTGAGAAGAGTAGGGATCTTACCCTGGTATCCTGCCCAAATTTCCTATTAGCCTTTACCAGTACTGGTCTCCTAATAATCCCCATCTATGAATTGGGTTCTTCACTCTGTTCTCCTCCCTACTGATAGCTGGTGTGTGGTGAGTGTACTGGTGCACTCTGGCTGCTGTGGCATCATCCAGTTGGGCCTGCACATTGGTGGTGGTGGAGGGGTGTCCCCATTACCTGTAAAAGGGCTTTGAGCGTAGTGTCCAGAAAAGTACTATGTAAGTGAAAGGAATTATTATTATTATTATTATTATTGATCCAGGGATTTCATCCTGTCATTTCCAAATTGAAGCTAGGATATTGTCAATAAAATTACTGGGTATTTTGTTCCAGAATCCTATAACACTGCAAAACAGTGCTTCCTTTTCTCAGTTTTAAAAGTAATTTACCTAGTTTTCTTTCTGCTTCTTCTGGTTCACGTTTTACTGTTGTTTCACGGGCAGTGAGATAGCAAGAAATGATTGTGCATAGCATTCATATGTTGTATATACAGTACAAAACTCATTTTTGAGAAATTAATAACAAGGAAAAGGAACACTCCTTCGTGAACACATCGCTCACCGGAAAAGTTGTGATAATACGTACAGTAGATGGTGCTTCTGAAACCCCTGCAATTAGATATACATTCAGTTACAGAGGGTTCATGGGCATGTGCAAAGTGGGAAACATTTCACTGTTCATGAACGAGGAAAATTTAGTTACGATTTTTCTAAAAATACGTATTTTCCTCGGATCCTTGCACATAAAGTAAAACATCTATGCACACTTTTCAATCAGTAGTTCTTATTTTGAAGTTATTGAAATGTATCTCCACCTAGTGGCAAATATGTTTTCGACTGCATTTTACATGCAATACTCGTGTCCCCATTTATGGTACTGTTAGGTTGGTTTTCAGGTAAGGTAGGGTGCGTGATTACGTGTGATTTATACGTTTCGAATACTTGATATAATAATGCCAAACCTGTTTTTGAACATCTTATTTCAAATTGCTATTATTTGAAATAGGCATAATACTGCTACCCACCGAGTAATTGGACAGCACACGAACACAACCATCATTTTCTCACTGCAAGTAGGACTAGACTTTTTTAACAGGCAAAAATTTTGCTTAGGTATAATGTCATCTGGGGATTTTAAAAGATGATTCAGTACACTTAAATTGTGTTTTCCAAAAATTCTATATTTCACTTTTAAAAACATTTCATTACATTGTATGAACTCAAATGTTCGCAAAATTAACTGGAGGAGTGTAATGTGTCTTAAAAGTGTTAAGTATATTGCTTCGGTTATTATACCATATTATCATGAAAGCGTATACACAGACCTTTGCGCTGTGTTGCCTTTTACAGTTCCATATTTTTATATTCTAAAAAATCTTAAGATTTAGATAACTTCGTCTGTTGTAACAAGGCACTACCGGTAAGGCAGATAAATCACATGACGGAAAAGGTCCACAAGTGTCGTACTAATGCCCCCCCTCCTTGCCGTAAAGTAATCCGGCAATGTCGCGCTGCAGCCCGTGATGTGTGGGGTGTGAAACCCGCTCGGTCTTTTCCTGCGACTCTGCATCACAACCTGGTATGGCCGATTGAGCGCTCTGTAAAAAACATCCCGTTTCTGAGTCTTTATGAGTGAAAAATAACGTTTATGTATTATTTCTTTTAGGAACATGCCGGCTAAAGGTCCCCTGCAGTCCGTCCAGGTTTTTGGACGTAAAGTGAGTGAAAAAATAGTTTATTCCTTACACGTGTGTAATGAGGATCTCTTCGCTAGGCACCCACAGCGATTAAAAATTACTGTTATATTGTACAACATCAATAAAAAATCAGCATACTTACTTTATTTTACTTTATATAAGCTCAAGTGGTATGTGTCGCCAACAGCTTTAGCTACATTATGTTGTTAGAAAACAGTAATAACGTGAAGTTTGTCTGCGGCCTTGTCATGTTGTAACTGGAAGGGATCGGCTTTTGTAAGCAGCGCTGTCGAAAGCAGCATTGTGTGGCAGATAGTTTACATTTCTGTCACAGTTTGATCCAAAGACGTTTTTTTTAAAAAAATAAAACATTGGGTTGTATTTTTTTGTACCTCGGTAACCCGCCGAGTGTAAGCACGGAACCATTAGAAGTATATATCATCGTGGTAGTAAGTCTGGTCATCTACATCGTGTAACAGGTCTGGAATTCATTAGGATTCGGTATGTCATCTTTTGATTAATTTAGGTTTTCGATCTCTGTGCGATAAGTCAGAATCGATACTGAACAGATTTGTAGAATTGGAACCGGATGTATTAGGAAGGCATCTAATATCCCGTGGATGAGGAGGTTAAATAAAAATTAGGACTCCTAATGTACTGTATCGCTCTTGGTGAAATAAATGAACGGCACATCGGTCATATTGTGGTCCTTTTGTGTAGCACATACCCGGGCCTAATTTGTAAAACTTCACTCTGTTTTCATTTTTAAAGTGTTTCAGGAAGTAATAGAGTTTAAAACAGTTACTTAAAATATTATACACTGTGGACATTGGCCCATTTAAATAGCACTTTAGTTTGAAGTAAGTTATAACTTTTTTTTCCCCCCAACAGAAAACAGCCACTGCTGTCGCTCACTGTAAGAGGGGTAATGGCCTCATCAAGGTGAATGGCAGACCTCTGGAAATGATCGAGCCAAGGACTCTCCAGTACAAGGTAAGAGTGTTGTTTTAGCACCAGTTGTGTTTTGGCCCACTTGCAGCTCGTATTGAAGCCTTGGATCATACTGCGTACACGCACCTGGCAGGGAACTATCTGTCAAATGCAATTTCTTTAGCCTATGTATGAAGCAGTTTTTTATTCTCCCAGTGAACCTTGGCTCATGGGGCATCGTAGAGTAGTAATTAGTGCTCTGGGCACATAACTGTAAGGGAGATTGTCTTGAGCAAGATGCTTTGCTATAACTGCTCTTGTCAACTAAGATATAAAAATGGATACTAGCATTAATAGGAGTTAACCCTGAGTGTTCATTTTTCTCATTTATGCTATTTAAAAATTTATTTTTTAAACATTAGTATTAGTAAATTGGAATTACTTGTATTCAAGGTATGGTGAATCCATTGACATTGTAATGTTTACTGTTTTTCTTTTCAGCTGTTGGAGCCAGTTCTTCTCCTGGGCAAGGAGCGCTTTGCTGGTGTTGATATCAGAGTTCGTGTGAAGGGTGGTGGTCATGTTGCACAGATCTATGGTAATGCAAGTTTGCTTTTTGTTCTTAGAAGTTCAGCATTGCTGTTTGCTTAATTCTGATACATTTGTAATATCGCATCTAATTCAAGATGAATGGTGAACTAGCTAAACACCAGAAAATATATGGATTTAGATGTATTTTCTTATGCACGATTTTTTAAGATGTATTTTGTGTTTTGCAGTGTTACTTTGTTCCCCAAAGTTCTGTATTGGAAGTATAAATGACTTTCTGTGGTTCTGTTACCCGATGCAATTCAGTGACAATCATTAATGAGACCCTTTTCAGTATTAGCTGGGACTTGTAATTTTAAGGGTCAGGATCCAGTGTTGAGTATTGCTGCTTCTGTAGGACCACAGGTTTAAAATGACGTTACCTGTATGAACAGTAGATTGAATTTGTGCTGGTTGCTTGTCGATATTTGTTTACGCTATTGCTCCTTCATGTAGTCACTAAAGTGAAGTTTATGGAAGAGACCAGGATTCAGTAAGTGTACAACATAGTCCAGCCCACCAGAGGTAGAAATTGATCATGGTGGCTGCCTGTCAGACAAACATACATGACCACCATATAACAACATAGCATCACTTTATCAGCCCTATACAATTTCTTGCATTAGGAATTTGTCTTTTCGCATACCCCAGCTTGCTGTCCATGAGACACAGACACACAGACAGGGAGAGAAGCTTGGGGTCAGAGTGCAGGGTCAGCCATTGTACAGCACCCCTGGAGCAGTTGGGGTTAAGGGCCTTCCTCAGGGGCCCAACGGAGTAGGATTCCTCTGCCAGCTGTAGGATTTGAACCGGCAACCTTCCAGCCACAGGCGTAGATCCTTAGCTACTGTACATATACAGGCAGGAACTTCTAGTTTTTGATTGAGTGATTAGCCTTTTGATATATGTATAGAATTCATGACACTGGATGATTTCGTTTTGCTGAAGAATTTTTTTCTTTTTACTTCACAGCCATCCGTCAAGCCATATCCAAATCCCTGGTTGCATACTACCAGAAGTGTAAGTTTTTCTGTTTTAGCACGGGGTTACCATTACATTCTTTGTTGAGTTACAAAATAAAATTCACATTATTAAATACATCCCAAGATTCTCAAAATGACTGTGTTAAAAACTATGTTGGTCAGCAAACATTCAGTAGTTATTTGTATCGGGGAAACCAATAGGTTCTTTTCTGATCGTTGCTTTGTAGTTTTAAAAATACTCTTTTGCCCACCTCATTCCTTGCATCGGAGTACTTTTTCATTAATTTGGTGGCTTAGATGTTATTTTACTTTGTGCAGATCAGGAATTCTGAGAGAGTGCTTTAAATATGGGATTACCCACTGTTTGTTTTGCCTTTTGGGTTCTGAATTTGGGTTCATGGGCAGATTAATGACGTATGTCTCAGTGTTGTCCTCGTCTTTCCTAGTGTTGTGTGGGAGCTCTGGTGATACTTTCCCATTAACTTGGATTTGGTTGTTCTGAACCAGTGACTATACAAGACAGTTTTCAATGTTGTGAGTTTTAAGATGTGTGGGGCTTCAGAAATGTTCTGGCTGAAAGGCGTTTCAATTAACATAAAACTGATGAATTAGAGGACACTTTGTTTAATGCATAGCATTTTGGATATCCCTTTGTGTCCCAGACCTTGAGGTGCCTGACATCTTGTCAACACGGTTCTCTTCTTTCGTAGATGTGGATGAGGCTTCAAAGAAGGAAATCAAGGACATCCTTATCCAGTATGACAGGACCCTGCTAGTTGCCGATCCCCGTCGCTGCGAGTCCAAGAAGTTCGGTGGACCTGGTGCCCGTGCTCGCTACCAGAAGTCCTACCGTTAAACTTTGTGTGTACATTTTCATAAATCAATAAATCTGGATCCAAAACATCTTGCATTCTTTTTATGTAATATTTGTTTCTGTAATAAAAGAAAAGACCCTTAATTTTAATATTTCAGACTCAAACCAATTTCCTTTTAATTTAAATGCGTGTATGAAATGATTGTCAGTACTGGGGGACAGTGCATAGTATGAAAGTATTTTTGGGAAGAGTGGTGTGTTCAGCTAAATGTGTTTAATACTCATAATGGAAAATGTGTAGATGTTACCTTGATCAGGCAGTTGACCTGATAATACTGGATGCGTAATTAGTACTGGGTGAAGCCTTTTCGATTCGATTTTCTTAACGGCATGTTGTCAAAGTTAAAATTTGAATTTTAATGATCCATAGTGTGACATTTTTATTACTGGAATGGTGTTGCGCAGCTTTTGTTTCCCTGGGGGCTCTCTAAGCAGTCTGAAGACTCAACAGCTTCCCCAAACCACTGATTGAAATGATGATTAGCTGGTGTTGTTTGCAGTAATATAGATTCCTCTGTCTTGGTTTTATAGGCCATGCTTGTTTTTCAACAGCATTTGATCAATTTCAGCAGTTGAGGTACAATGACATTTTCACTCTACTATATAGCTTGGATGAAGCTGAAGTTTAGTTTCTGGCTCTTGTGCCAGAAACCATTTCACCATTGTTGGACACATGTTCTTATTTTTTAGGCAGGGACACCTTGCTAGTCCTGGAGAACCCCAGTACAGTAAACCTTATGCTAATTCTTAAGTATTTTACTGATCAGTTAAGTGTGCAATTGATTCAGTGAAGAAAACTGGTCAAGAACTTGTGTTCTGATTTGTGTTGATGTTATTTGTAAGTACTAAGCTGTTAATCTGTAAAATAATTACAAATCTTAAGTCATTATTTAGAGGCTCCATAGAGTGCCTCATAAGAGAGCACAGATTTTTTAGAATATTTCTTAATCGAAACCCAAATGCTCTAACTATACATTAATGGGTAAAATGTAGGTGTGCACAACCTGCAAATAATCAAAAATCAAAGTACTGATCCAATGAATATTCTGTATCGGTGTTGCACACTAGCATGGTGCAGTTTTTGCATCCCTGTCTGTTGTATCAATTGATTTCTTTGTGGTTAACTCAATGAAGGAATATGATTTTTTTGCCAGTTGCTATAAAAGTGAGTTTTTCAGAGTGACTGGGATATTGACTCATTTTCCACCCCTCTCAGCCATTGAACTTTGTAGCTATTTAATGTTAGCCTCACAGGTGCATCCCTTACCAGTTTCATCCTGACTATTCTTCTGGAGGCACAGCTTGATCTAGGAAGTCCCTGGGTATCTTCTAATTCTTAATGACTGACTTCACCATGCTTAAAGTGATAGTATCTCTGCAATTTTTTTATTACCCTTCTCCTGTTCTGTGCCTTTCTACAACTTTATCCCTAAGCTGCTTTGAAAGCTCCCTGGTCTTCATAGTTGAATCTTTGCTTGAGCTAACTGATGGAGATTACAGAGGTGTATTTATTTTTATAAATCATGTGAACCACTATTACTGCACACTGAGGTTAATTCAGTCAGTCATGACCTGTCAACGTTAAGTGCACAGGAACTATTTTATTTTTAATAGCAAAGGCTAGTGAATACTTAACATTTTGTTTATTGGTTTTTCTCCAGTTTTGCTGACATTTAACTCCTTTTGCCCCTAAAAGTGTTCAGTGCTCACAAATATTCACTTTCTAAAAAGTGGACACCTTATTAGTACTTCAATACAATGGGACAGCCAGTAGCCATATCACCCTGCAGCTCTCAACTGGCTACCTTTTGAAGCTAGGCATGGTTGACTCTGGTCAGTACCCGGATGGGAGACTTCCTAGGAAGCTATGGTTGCTGCT